>NC_089593.1:59340418-59523798 GCF_019320115.1 Miscanthus floridulus
TTTTGTTAAATTTGTTAGATATGGCTGCCCCGGGAGACAACATGGAGGAAGAAATGATGAATATTATTGTCAATGCTGGTGAGCAGGATGTTGATGACGGAAGTCAATACCTAGCTCTTGAAAATGAGCAAGAAAATGTTTTGCAAGAAAATACAGGCGAGGTATATATACTAAATATATGTTATATGCGAATATTGTATATATTTCTGTGTACAAAAGATATTTATTTATTATTACTTTTATATGTAGCCCTCTGGATCGGCGACCACAACGGCAAAGAGCAAAAATGTTCGAGGACCGAAGAAACCACTGGAGGGCCGGTACATAATATCAGAATTCAACATCGAGACAGGCAAACCACTTGGTCCACATAAAAGAAAATTCGTGGAACACTATGGGTACCTTGTAAGGGACAGAATTCTGATCAGTATCCATGAATGGAAGAAAACGATCAACGAGCCTGATGTTAGTTTTGTCTCTGATGTTGACAAGAATTTGCTCTGGAATGATATCCTTGCCCATTTCACGTTGCAAGCAGATGATTATGATGATATCAACGATGATGAATTGAAGGAGCTAGTTCGATCGTGGGCTATGAAGAAGATGGCCACACAATTCTAGACTTGGAAGAAACACCTATACAACACATACATCAAGAAGAACGAAACGCTGAATTTCAATACTGCTACGGGCCCGATCTCGAAACAGAGGCCCTATTGGAATGATTTCGTAGAGTACAAGACATCTGTAGAGGGTGAGGCACGGGTGAGAAGGAACCAAGAGAATGCCCAAAAAAAGGTATACCACCATGACATGGGATCAGGTGGCTATGATACTGCCATTCCGAAGTGGCAAAAAATAGAAGCGGACATTATTGCCAAGGGTCTCGAACCAGAATCAGCCAAGTGCCCCCCACGCTCGATGAATTGGCTTTTCGATCATGGGGGAAGACTCGACCCACAGACCGGCCTAGCAGTGTATGGGCAAAAACTCGAAACAGCAGCACGCTGATTGGCTTTTGCTATAGAAGCTAAAGAGATTGGTGTGTTCAAGCCCAATAGAGAGAAGGATGAGCTGACGTATGCCATCGGAACTGCTGAACACACTAGCCGAACCAGAGGCTTAGGATGCAACACTCCATGGGTTCATGGTTTCCCTAATGATAGGGAAACCTCCCGAAGCCGCCAGAGAAGCAAGGAGGAGCAAACAGCGCTGGGTGACAATGTTGGAGGAAATGGTGCTTGAAGCAAAGGAGCGAGAAAAAGCAATGAAAGCAAGAATGCAGGAAGAAATCAAAAAGCAAGTGCAGATAGCAATGAGTGCCTAGAGGCAGGCATTAGAGCTAGGAATGAATGTTAATATTAGCCCCCTAGTCAGTTGAAAAGCAGCTACACTTCCACTAAGCTGCCAAAGCAAGATGACACAGCGCTGTGCTTCCCCGTGGATGATGTCACTACTCCAATGACATCAATTGCGCTACATGTTCCAAGGGGGAATGACACAATCAAGGTTGTTGTTGGTGTTTTTACTCCTCCAGACCCTACCAAGACACCAAGAATCCATGGGGCACCAATACAACCTAGATATGCTAGGATTGTAGTGGATAAAGTGAGCAAAGATTATGAGAATCTAGCTCTTGACATTCCTAGAGGTGATGGAGAGAAGACTCTAGGAGAAGTAGAGGCATATATACTATGGCTACATCATTATCCCTGGGGCGTCTGCTCCACCGCCAGCAGACATTAGGTGCGGACAAAAATTAACAAAACAATTTTTTGATAATTTTCTATGGGCATGACTAATAATAAGCATTTACTTATATCTCATTATTTTTTGTACTCACAAAGCAGGGCCTCCGCCAACCAAAGTCTAGCTGTTGCTTCTCCCGACCATCATAGTGCTCAGGGCAATGATGACGCCTTCAAAGGCACTACTGCATCCTCACCATCTCCAACTCCTCCGCTGCCTCCAAGGAAGTCCACAACTCCTCCGCCGAGGTCTCCAACGCCTTCGCCGCCTCCAAAGTCTGCACTGCCTCCAAGGCAGTCTCCAACGCCTCCCCCGCCTCCAAGGAAGCCAGCCCCTAAGAGGTCTGCCCCGCAAACGAAGCCGTTGCCCTACCCGTCGGCAAAGAAGCAGAAAGCAAATACTCATCCAGTTATTCCCCAAAAACTATCTTATGAGAAAAGTGAACAGGAATTAAAGGATGCAGTACAAAAAGAAGTGACAGATTTCTTTGAAGGTGCAAAACAGGCACGACGAGCGAGGGAGAACCCGGAGCCATCATACTTCTTCCTACCTCCAGATCAGCTAAGAAAGAAGTTGGAAAAAAACAGGATTCTCTTAAGAGCGCCGTGAAACAACCGATATTGGACTATGACCGCTCTCTCACCAAGTCATATGAGGCGGCGCAAAAAAAGAAGAGAGCAGGGAAAGGTGTTGCACAACTCGAACAACAAACGCAACAATCAATCCCCCCTTGTCGTTCCTAACGAATTTGGTTCAAACTTAAACTTAGTGGCGGAGGTAGGCGGCTATGAGTTGTTTCTTCAGTTTTATGAGGAAACTGGTTTGAACCTTGCCGAAGTGCTTGCTGAAGGACCATCTGCTCCGGAAGTGGATCCTTACAAGAAATTTGTACCAGGCCAGAGTCTATACAACCCAGAGAAATTAGGTGAACTGGGTACGCAAATGTACCTGATAAATGGGTGGTACATGTCGGCGTCTGATGCGGGACAAATCTATCTTTCTATCGGAATTAGAAACCACCATTACTTCCATGGCAATGACATTATCTATGTCGAGCTTGCAGAATTACACCAACTATGCCACCTGGACTCTCTCGACAAAAGTCTCATTAGCTGCTATTGTCTGTAAGTGTGATTATTTTCTACTATATTCATAATTTCTTTATTATATATTCACAATATATATATTCACAATTTTCATGTATGCAGATATGAGATGACAGAACTTAGAAAGAGAAAGGATAATGATGTTGGGTTCATTGATCCGTATGTCGTATACAAACACCCTAACCCCCCGAAGGATTATAAGCCTCAACCTGAGAGAAATCTCATGAATTTCTTAGTGAACCAACACGACAAGAAGAAGATACTCTTCCCCTACAACTTCAAGTGAGTGTTATTATAAGTAATTAATGTCGATCATATATATGGGACATCAATATTTCCTTACTAGCTAGTTACCTCTCTCTCTCTCTCTCACACACACACACACACACACACACATATATATATATATATATATATATATATATATATATATATATATATATGTGTGTGTGTGTGTGTGTGTGTGTGTGTGTGTGTGTGTGTGTGTTTATGCAGAATCACTGGATATTGATGGTCATCGATATGGCCAATAGTAGATTGAAAATCTTAGACTCGTTGAGAAAACCGCAAACGGAGTATCAAGACATGACAGATATTATACAAGGGTAATTAATTTAGTTTCTCTATAACAACATATATATATAATGGCGCCGATCTCTCAACAATTATTAAAGGTTAAATTATTTTTTTATTTTATTGGGAGCAGGGTTTGGAAAAGGTTCATTGAGGAACAAAAAATGAAACATTACAAAGCACCACTGGGTGTAATCATACACAAAGTAAGTACTATAACTACACATTTATATTCAATTAACACCATATGATGATTTCAATTCACCCTAATTGATTTTTTTATCATAAAAGTGGGTTCTAAGGCAGGAGCAGGATAACAACTACTGCGGATACTATGTTTGCGAGTTCATCATGGCATACTCAAAGAGAACTCCTGAAGAGCAACTCAAAGTACATATATAAATACTTTTTCTTTTATATTATTTTGATCGTATATTTACAATTTCTTTATTGCTCTCATTTGTATAAGTAATTACATGAGCAATAATATACATACATATATATATATTAATATTTTTCCTTTAACTTTTATTGAAGACTGAATGGTTGAGGAAAAGAGTCATACGACTTGACCAACTTAAAGCAATTCGAGAGACTATAGCAGGATTTCTAAATGACCAGGTCATCAACTCCAACGGCGAGTTCTACAATGACCCGAACGAAACGTGGATGCCAAATCTGGAGGAGTGAATTGCTAAGGACATAAACAATTTATATATCAAACCTTTGTAATATATATATATATATATATATATATATATATATATATATATATATATATGCACATATTATATGTACATAAAATAACTTGTGTATATATGATCATCATATATATTTGCATGTACGCGTATATTCGTTTGTTATTTATGTACAAAGTTCGAACGAAAACTTACGCGTGCGAAGTACACATATATATTACTATTAGCAGCGTATTCGAAAATATATTTTAATATCAAAACTAATCATTAAATGAAAAAAGAAACCAAAAATAGAAACCAGAAAAAGGAAAAAAAGAGGGACATTTAGTCCCGGTTGATGTTTCCAACCAGGACTAAAGGTCCTGCCCCGTGGCGGTCCCTGGCCAGGCCTGGAGGTCCCCTTTACTCCCGGTTGGTGTTTCCATCCGGGACTAAAGGTGGACGTCAAGCTGGGACTAAATAAAGGAGGGTACCTTTAGTCCTAAATTGGTGCTCCCAGTTGGGAAACCGGGACTAAAGGGGTTTCCCAACCGGGAGCAAAAAGCCTTGCTGCACCAGTGATAGGATTCTAGTTGAATGGTTGGATTATTATAATCTCCCCCTATGATCGGGAGCATCTGGGGTCATCTGTTATAGATTAGTTTGTCAATTTTCTATAAATCCGTAGGGAATACAAACAGGTCCTAAACTGTACTAAATTGATATCTGATGCTATGTTGTGTGGTGTAGTAAAATCTTTGTGTGTGTGTGTGTGTGTATATATATATATATATATATATATATAGAAACTTGATTATACAGGGCGCTTGGGAGAGAAGACCTATGGTGGAGTTCAGCATTCTGAAAGGAGAATAGCGAAATATGCTTGTGTGTTGTGTGTTCTGATCTAAAAAGCACAAAATTAAACAGAACGGTTGGCATTGATTACTAGTTTCCTGCTAAATCGAAATGGGAGGCACAAGGAGGTATAACACCTACCATTCCATTTAAAGATGTTGGGGTGTTCATCCTAGCATGGCGACATGATGTGAGATTGTTAGATAATTCAAATTTTATCACAGCTCCTGTTATTACATTTCATCATGTTTTCGTTTGGTTCAGTTTTAGCTTGTAATCCTATCTATCATACATAAATTAAAAGTTAAAAATGAAATTTCTAGTAGCTTTTGACAGAAGATGAGAGGGTTTTCACAACAATTTGAAGTATTGACCACGGTGACACACTTGTTATATATAAGATTCAATGTTACGCTATTTGTCTTTAATGATGGAAACGTGGACACATGGTAGCTTTTACTTTGGCAATATAATGCAATGCAACTTTCAGAAGTCGTCATGTTATTTCCTGGCTATAAATTTGCTGCTCGGTCTGAACGTTTATATATACTGAAGCTCCAGCATTTTAAACAAGAATATTCTGAAGAGTTTCTGATGGTTCTTGTCTCTCGGGAACCATACCAACTGTTTTGTGGCTGTGTATTCTCTGACTGTAGAATAGAAATGCGAGGCACGGGGAATGAAAGCAGACTTTTCTTATCATGACCACTAGTTCGGAAGTTCCAGTGGTCTCCATGCATACCTAGAGAATGTCAAGTCCAACGGATGCCTCACGGGCCCACCAGACCACCCACTACCGGAAATAGTAGGTTTGCCGAGTGCAAACATGTTTACCGAGTGCATTATATCGGGCACTCGGCAAACAAGCTATTTACCGAGTGCTGCAAAAAAAAACACTCGGCACAATAATAGCACTCGGCAAACAAACTCTTTGCCGATTGCTGAAAAAAAACACCCGGCAAACTAAGAAAAAACACCCAGCACAAAATAGACACTCAGCAAAAAACCGCCACGTGGACATCCGTCAGTTAGTGTGCCGACCGTTAGGAGTTTGCCAAGTGTCTGATAGGGCACTCGGCAAAAAATAAGTTTGCCGAGTGTTTTTTCGCAGCACTCGGCAAAGAAATAAGTTTGTCAAGTGCTTTTTTTTGACACTCGGTAAATAAATAAGTTTTTTTCTCTTTTGGCGTTGAAACTTTTTCTACTCTCTACATACAACATGTGGTACTCCATGTTAGGATTTGGTATATTTCTGGATCTGTTTGCTATATTTAATTAATTTATTGTGTTTCAAGGAATTTTTTGGTATAAGTCAAATTTGAACTGCAAGTGATTCAAATAATAGAATAAAATGAGTAGAAAAATAATATTCATGTTATTGAGTCCAATGTGAGGCCTTACCCGAAAAATGAAAAGAAATTTCGAACATCTTGTTCAGGAAACACGACCACAAACGTGTGGCCGAATGGTTTTAAATTCTAAAAAAAGCAAACGAAGTCTGAAAATCATGAGATTAGTCAAGATCTCGTGATACCATACGTGGAGGCCATGGTAAAAAATTGAGAATGTTTTGCACAATCTATCACGTATGATGTTTACAAACCGAATTATCTTACAAGAAGAATCATAGCCTTGAGAAGGATTCAGTAAGATTTAGAGTTAAAGTGACGGTCGAATTGGGGTTTGACTTCAAAACTTTTTGTATAGGCAATAGAGAACATAGATTGATTCATGTGTAATTTTGATAAGTTTTTGGATCTGTTTGACAATTTTAATTTATTAAGTGCAATTATAGGATTTTAATCGATATAGATTGAATTTGAGCTATAACCTGCATGAAATAATAATTTTTTTCTCTTCTGGCATTGAAACTTTTCTACTCTCTACATACAACATGTGGTACTCCATGTTAGGATTTGATATATTTCTGGATTTGTTTGCTATATTTAATTAATTTATTGCATTTTAAGGAATTTTTTGGTATAAGTCAAATTTAAATTACAAGTGATTCAAATAATAGAATAAGATTCAAATAATAGAATAAAATGAGTAGAAAAATGATATTCATGTTATTGAGTCTGGTATGAGGCCTTATTGGAAAATAAAAAGAAATTTCGAACATCTTATTCAGGAAACACGACCACGAACATGTGGCCGAATGGTTTTTGAATTCTAAAAAAAGCAAACGAAGTATGAAAATCATGAGATTTGTTAAGATCTCATGATAACATATGTGGATGCCATGGTAAAAAATTGATAAGGTTTCGCACAATCTGTCATGGACGATGTTTACAAACCGAAGTATCTCAGAAAAAGAATCGTAGCGTTGAGAAGGATTCAGTAAGATTTGGAGTTAAAGTGACGGTCGAATTGGGGTTTGACTTCAAAACTTTTTGTATAAGCAATAGAGAACATAGATTGATTCATGTGTAATTTTGATAAGTTTTTGGATCCGTTTGATAATTTTAATTTATTAAGTGCGATTATAGGATTTTAATCGATATAGATTGAATTTGAGCTATAACTGCATGAAATAATGATTTTTTTTCTCTTCTAGCATGGAAACTTTTGTACTCTCTACATACAACATGTAGTACTCCATGTTAGGATTTCGTACATTTCTGGATTTGTTTGCTATATTTAATTAATTTATTGCATTTCAAGGAATTTTTTGGTATAAGTCAAATTTAAACTACAAGTGATTCAAATAATAGAATAAGATTCAAATAATAGAATAAAATGAGTAGCAAAATGATATTAATGTTATTGAGTCCAATGTGAGGCCTTACCCAGAAAATGAAAAGAAATTTCGAACATCTTGTTCAGGAAACACGACCACGAACGTGTGGCCGAATGGTTTTTAAATTCTAAAAAAAGCAAACGAAGTCTGAAAATCATGAGATTTGTCAAGATCTCGTGATATCATACGTGGAGGCTGTGGTAAAAAAATGGGAATGTTTTGCACAATCTGTCATGTACGATGTTTACAAACCGAAGTATCTCAGAAGAAGAATCATAGCATTGAGAATGATTCGGTAAGATTTGGAGTTAAAGTGACGGTCGAATTGGCGTTTGACTTCAAAACTTTTTGTATAGGCAATAGAGAACATAGATTGATTCATGTGTAATTTAGATAAGTTTTTGGATCTGTTTGACAATTTTAATTTATTAAGTGCAATTATAGGATTTTAATCGATATAGATTGAATTTGAGCTATAACTGCATGAAATAATAATTTTTTTCTCTTCTCGGCATTGAAACTTTTCTACTCTCTACATACAACATTTGGTACTCCATGTTAGGATTTGGTATATTTCTAGATTTGTTTGCTATATTTAATTAATTTATTGCATTTCAAGGAATTTTTTGTATAAGTCAAATTTAAACTGCAAGTGATTCAAATAATAGAATAAGATTCAAATAATAGAATAAAATGATTAGAAAATGGTATTCATGTTATTGAGTCTGGTGTGAGGCCTTACAGAAAAATGAAAAGAAATTTTGAGCATCTTGTTCAGGAAACACGACCACGATCGTGTGGCCGAATGGTTTTTAAATTCTAAAAAAAGCAAACGAAGTCTGAAAATCATGAGATTTGTCAAGATCTCATGATATCATACGTGGAGGCCGTGGTAAAAAATTGTGAAGGTTTCACACAATTTGTCATGGACGATGTTTACAAACCGAAGTATCTCAAAAGAAGAATTGTAGCGTTGAGAAGGATTCGGTAAGATTTGGAGTTAAAGTGACGGTCGAATTGGGGTTCAACTTCAAAACTTTTTGTATAGGCAATAGAGAACATAGATTGATTCATGTGTAATTTTGATAAGTTTTTGGATCCATTTGACAATTTTAATTTATTAAGTGCAATTATAGGATTTTAATCGATATAGATTGAATTAGAGCTATAACTGCATGAAATAATATTTTTTCTCTTCTGGCATTGAAACTTTTGTACTCTCTACATACAACATGTGGTAGTCCATGTTAGGATTTGGTATATTTCTAGATTTGTTTGCTATATTTAATTAATTTATTGCATTTCAAGGAATTTTTTGGTAGGAGTCAAATTTAAACTACCAGTGATTCAAATAATAGAAAAAGATTCAAATAATAGAATAAAATGAGTAGAAAAATGATATTCATGTTATTGAGTCTGGTGTGAGGCCTTACTGGGAAATGAAAAGAAATTTCGAACATCTTGTTCAGGAAACACAGCGACGAACGTGTGGTCGAATGGTTTTTAAATTCTAAAAAAACAAACGAAGTCTGAAAATCATGAGATTTGTCAAGATCTCATGATATCATACATGGAGACTGTGGTAAAAAATTGAGAAGGTTTCGCACAATCTGTCATGAACGATGTTTACAAACCGAAGTATCTCAGAAGGAGAATCGTAGCGTTTAGAAGGATTCGGTAAGATTTGGAGTTAAAGTGACGGTCGAATTGGGGTTTGACTTCAAAATTTTTTACATAGGCAATAGAGAACATAGATTGATTCATGTGTAATTTTGTAAGTTTTTGGATCCATTTGATAATTTTAATTTATTAAGTGCAATTATAGGATTTTAATTGATATAGATTGAATTTGAGCTATAACTGCATAAAATAATAAGTTTTTTTCTCTTCTGGCCTTGAAAGTTTTTTACTCTCTACATACAGCATGTGGTACTCCATGTTAGGATTTGGTATATTTCTAGATCTGTTTGCTATATTTAATTAATTTGTTGCATTTCAAGGATTTTTTTGGTATAAGTCAAATTTGAACTGCAAGTGATTCAAATAATAGAATAAAATGAGTAGAAAAATGATATTCATGTTATTGAGTCCGGTGTGAGGCCTTACCCGAAAAATGAAAAGAAATTTCGAACATCTTGTTAAGGAAACATGACCACGAACGTGTGGTCGAATGATTTTAAAATTCTAAAAAAGCAAACGAAGTATGAAAATCATGAGATTTATCAAGATCTCGTGATATCATACATGGAGGCTGTGCTAATAGAGAACACAGATTGTGACCGAATGGTCTTTATTCTAAAGCTCAACTCTGCATAGTTTCTAATCATATTGCTTTTTTTAGTCGGTGGCACATGGTGGCGAGCCTTGCTCCTAGTTCAAGGCTTATGCTTTGGCCCACAAGGGCAAGGTGACGTTCGACGTCGCCTAGAACCCGGAGGACCCGCCCTCGGTGTATAGCAATGAATCCATCAACAACCTCCTCGATGGATACACATCAATGGCAAGGGTGGTCCATGGCCCAAAGTACGACCCGAGCGCCATGACCTTGATGGAGAAGTGGTCATGAGGACGAGAGGAGGCAAGAAGCATGTCCGGTTCTAGATTGGCGATGGCATAATCGACATGGTCAGTACTCCCACTCTCTCCAAGATTCGAGCATAGAGCACCGGTTCTAGTCTGGCAATACGCCCATGGTCGGACTCTACACGGTTCCAGATGAACGCACTCCAGGTTATTTCTGTTTTATTCATCGTTCATTGATTTTTATATACTTTTGCATTGCATTGTAACATTGGGATGAAATATTGTAGGCTCAGCTGGAACAAGAAACGAGGCGCCGGGAGGAGCTAGCGGTAGAGGATGGAGGCAGAGCGGTAGAGGATGGAGCTGTAGATGTTTGAATATATGAGGGGTGTTTATGCTGCAATCGGCCAACCTTCACCACCGATGCTAGTCCCTCCTCCTCAACCTGCTCCAAATACTATTTCCGGCACTGTGAGTCGCTTTACAACCTTATAATCACTGTTTCTAGTTTATGCAGAATCAATTTTACAAAGATGCCTAGACACTAGAAACTTAGTGACTAATGCTCTATGTTTATTACCAACTAGTTTCTATGTGTTGTTCAATCTTGACTCACGCATGCAATCTCTTCTCCTTTGTGCAGCATCAATTGGCGGCATCGAATGAGCCTCATGACCCAGCGTGGTCACAGTGAAACTCGTGGCCTAAGTGACTACTTGTGATTTTATTTGCATTTGCATTTGTGGATTACCTGTGACTACTTGTGACTATTTATGGTTGTGAATGAACCTACTAGTGATTCTAAAGTTTATTTGCATTAATGTGTTGTCGATATATTTATATGAACCGCCTATGATGCCTATTGTGAACTATCTATGATGGATGTGATGTTTATTTGAATGTGGTATGTGGCTATGACCGAAACAAATAAACTGATTATATGTGGCAGCTTTGCCGAGTGTTACACTCAGCAAAAGAGCTCTTTGCCGAGTGCAATGAAAAATACACTCGACAAAGAGGACACGTGGCAAAAATCTGTGCATTCTGGGACTAAAATGACTTCTTTGCCAAGTGTCTGCACTGTGACACTCAGCAAAGAAGCCAACATTTGTACGTTCTGAGCCAATCTTTGCCGAGTGTCCAGTATTTGACACTCGGCAAAGATGGCTGCTTTGCCGAGTGCCTGGGATTTGAGAATTGGCAAAGAACTCAGGTTTGCCGAGTGTCAGGTACGGAACACTCGACAAAGCTGCCATCTTTGCCGAGTGTCTAGTATTTGACACTCGGCAAAGATGACACTCGGCAAAGATGACACTCGGCAAAGATGGCAGATTTGCCGAGTGTCCAGGATTTGACACTCAGCAAAGAATTTAGGTTTGCCGAGTGTCAGGTCCAGGACACTCGGCAAACGCGCCGTGACCATCTCCGCTCCGTCGCGTTACTTTTTTTCGCCGAGCGTCGGTTTCAGCTCTCGGCAAAGTATTTGCCGAGTGCCCGATAGAAAACACTCGGCAAAGAGACGTTTGCCGACACTGTAGATGTCGTGTGCTATTTGCCGAGTGTTACACAAATCTTTTGCCGAGTGTTTTTTGGTCTTTGCCGAGTGCCTGTGGCATACGGCAAAGTCACTGTTTCCGGTAGTGACCCCGAGATACCCATACTGCCGCCAGGGGAGAAAGAGCTTCAGCAATGGATGCTTCCTAAAGCAACAGTGCAAAAACAGCTGGAACCAGAGTCGAGCTGCAGTTCTGTGTGTATCTGCAACTTATCAGCCGAGACCATGGAATGGAGAAGCACCCCTGCATGGAGCAAAAAATGATGTTAGAAGAAAAATACACCTGGAAAATCTGTGAGAACATTAAGCCACAGAGTGAGTCCTACCTACTGCGACAAGAAAACTCCAAGAACATTATGTGATTCGAGAGATCCACATTTTCTATACATCCTTTATTGTTGTTCATGGTCTCTACGTTGTGATTTTGCACAACCGACAGCTGAGACACCAAAATCGTGTGACCCCTGGTTCTTCAGCATCGCACTAGGCATGCCCTTATCAGGCAATCCAACAAGCAAATATATATATTCACCCAGAAGGGGGCACAGCTAGTATTTTAACTTTGGAAACACAAATACTAGACTTGTATTATTTGAGCTCACAGTACCCTTGACTCTTCACAATGCAAGTCACTTCCATAAAAGTCTGATTCGCACTGGAATCTGGACTTCGATTGAATATTTCTTTTCGGCCAACATTGGATCACGGCAATGCAAAGTCATCCGCGCATGCAACTTCCCGATGGATACAGCACATGCACCTGTCTAACAAACATTATTCTTACTACTTGCAATGCAGCTCCCTGCATGGATCTGTATATACCTTATAGAAGAGCTGCAACTGCAAATAGTAAGTTCGGCAACAACAGAAGGCAGTTTCAGATATCTCCATGGTAGCCTGGTACTTGACTGCCTTTGATCATGACAATGTTACATGATTACAGCTCCCTAAGAGCACAGTTGCTTTGTGTTTTAACAGGACCATACACATCAGTAGTGTCAACCAATAAAGTCGTGGCATCCTGCATCACGCTGATCATCAGGAACAAGAACAGGATGGTTGCTATTGCCTACTTGCCTGCTTGCGTTCTCCTAATGGTAGTGCACCTTCTGAGAATCATGGCGGCACCCGCAGCTGTTTCGGGATATCAGGACAAGCAGGGAGTACTAAGGCTGCCGCAGCAGTGCCCACCATACGCCATTCAATGGTGCGTTCACTGCGCTCGTACTCAGTCTACATCGGTGATGTTCATTCGCTGCAGGCCATGCTGCCCTTAAATTTTAATGCGTTTGTGTTGTTTATTGAAGCAATAATGTACTCCGGCTATTTGTCGATTTCAGTTTCCTAATAAATAAAACTAAATTTTATTTTCCAGTTGGTTGATTGCTCTGTGTAGTGTGTGGTACAAAGCTCAGGTGAATATACCGTCAGTAAATTTCGTTTCCTGGAATTCCTCGCAGGAAAATGACAGCTACACTTCAGTTGTTGCATAAATAATTGTCGTGAAACTGCATGTAATTAACATCAAGTTTTTCAGATGGAGGTGGTCCCTCGTATAAAGTCACATTATGAATCAGCACTTCCTGGCTATAAAATCGACTACCATTATTATAGGAGGTTAATTTTTGTCAAGTTATGTGGTAAATATGAGCCAATATCCAAGAAATCTCAAAGCATAATTAGGCTGTTGGTAGTATTTGCTCTAGCACCCTAGCTCATTGAAAGAGAGCTGCCAATGACGATATGACTCTCTAGCTAGTCATGAAAGCTGGCAAGGGTGTCCACCACAGACAGGGAGCCACAAGTGATCAATGTCAGTGCAGTTCTGCTCATCCCGCACATGGTCATCATGTAGTCATGTCGATATTTCCACGGGGTCCTGAAGTTGGCGCCTTACAGTGGTGCCTTAATGTGGACCGTAATAAATTTTGACAAACAGAAATCGTCTTATCTGTTTGTTATGAATGGATTGGAAGAGCTAGCAAATATTGTGGATGTGCCCACTAAGATGCCTGGAATAGATCTTGATTTCTCTTTTTCATCTTCACTTCAGAAAGAATGCTTCTCTTGTCGACACATGTCATAAAGTTCTATTAAACTTTGCACCTTAGAAACCAATGCCTCCTGTTGGACTGGCATCTACACTACATTCACAGCGACACGACTAGCTCCTCCCTTTCTCCACCTGTCAAACACGTTTTTACTTCAACTCGACCAAAGAAGCTTCTCCATCGTCACCAAAGCCATATATAGCTTAAGCCATTCGTGAATGAGCCAAAGCAACTACCAAATAGGGCTGATGAAAAAAGGTGAGCAAACCAGAAGTTTCACATCCCACTGAGTTTGGTTCGACATTGAGATGCATCTAACAATGCACCTCGGCTTGACAAACATTCACATATTCCTCCATGCTTCTCGATTGGCTGAAGCACATCGGCAAAAACTGTGCTGTATCCAAGCAGGACAAGGGCAGCAACAAAAATCGCTATAAGTTTGTAAAGTAATCTGCTGCTCTCCTTCTGTACGCGCGGCAGGGGCCGGCGCCGAAAGGGCTCCCACTACTACAGAAACGATTATGTGCAGCGTTGCACTTTTGCACTCCATGGTGGACGTCTATTTTGCTCGCTGCGGTAAATCCCACGATTTACCGCGGCGGGCATTTTTTATTTACCGTAGCGGTCACTTTTGCCCACTACGGTAAATTGATTTACCGTGGCGGACGTCTTAAAATGCCCGCCATGGAAAATAGGCTATTTACTACGGCGGACGTTTTAAGATGTCCGCCATGGTAAATCGATTTATCGTGGCGGGCATCTTATAAGGCCCGCTTCCAGAAAAAGCAGGCCCAGCTCGCGGCCCAGCTTAGCCCGTCATATATATACACAAGCTAGGGTTTCTGTCACTCACACCCACCAGACGCCGCCCCTCACTTCTCTCTCACACAGCCCCGACTCCGCTCTCTCCCTCTGTCTCCGACGGCCAGGCGCGTGGGGGTGGCCGGATCCGCGGCGGCGCGCCTCCCTCCTCTGTCTCCGGTGGCCAGGCGCGCGGCGGCGGCCGGATCCATGGCGGTGCGCCTCCCTCCTCTGTCTCCGGTGGCCAGGCGCGCGGGGCAGCCGGATCCATGGCGGCGCGCCTCCGTCCTCTGTCTCCGGCGGCCAGGCGCGTGGGAGCGGCCGGATCCGCGGCGGCGCGCCTCCCTTCTCTGTCTCCTGGCGGCCAGGCGCGCGGGGGCAGCTGGATCCACGGGATCCGTGGTGGCGCGCCTCCCTCCTCTGTCTCCGGCGGCCTGGCCGAGGCCGAGGCAGTCTCCTCTCCACTCCTCTCCCGACGCGACATCCACCGGCAAGCGCTGGGGACATGGGGCGCGCGTCGGCTTCTGCGCGTGGGACCTGGCCCCCTTCCTCGCGCGGCGGCGCGACATCCACCGGCGGCGCGCCTTGGTCTCCTCTCTCTCCCTCGTGCGGATCTGGCCCCCTTCTTCCTCCCTGGCCGGATCTGGTGGGAGGCGGCCTCCCCATCCCTCCCTGACGACGGCGGCGGGTGGTTCTAGGTGGAGGGCTGCCGGATCCTATAGGAGGGCGGCTGGATCCGACGGATCTCGGCCGGATCCGGTGAATGCCGCGACGGTGGCGCTGCCAATGCAGGTACAGGTCTCTCTTTGTCTCCCTCGCTCTTATCTCTTCGTCTCCCTCACTGTGCCCTCTCCCCTTTCCCAGATCTAGAGCCGGCACGGACGTCGGAGCTACGGTGGCGACGCACGCGGATGCGCGGCTGCTCGGCGCCCTCCTCCTTTCCGGCCTCATCTTCAGCAGCGGCGCTGCAGCTGGATCCAGGGATGACGATGGTGGCGCTAGGGTTTCGGTTTGGGATTGGGCTCGCCGGTGGGCTCAGTCAATGGGCTCACCTGTGGGCTTTGGGATTTTTTTTGTTTTTTCCAGATGATTAACCAAGGCGGTCAGTGTAACGTGCCCGCCGTGGTAAAAGTATATTTACCACGGCGGGCACGTTACACCGCCCGCCGCGGTTAAGCCACGATTTACCGTGGCCTCTAGGCCGCGGCGGACGGCTTTGCTCGCCGCG
The DNA here is from genome assembly GCF_019320115.1 of Miscanthus floridulus. Classification (NCBI taxonomy): domain Eukaryota; kingdom Viridiplantae; phylum Streptophyta; class Magnoliopsida; order Poales; family Poaceae; genus Miscanthus; species Miscanthus floridulus. The sequence continues at coordinate 59,356,283 of NC_089593.1, forward strand.
GAAAACCAAAAATGCCCGCCTCTAGTAAAGTTTTTGTAGTAGTGTCCCTTGCTGCTGCACTGTAGTCGCAGCAGGGGCAGGCGACGAAAGGCTCCCGTGCCGCACTATAGTCACAGCAGGGGCCGGCGCCAAAGTCAGCCCTTCTGTCACATCTAGTCACTATAGCAGCATTGCAGCATAGCATGTCTGTGTACAAGAATTAGATGGGTAGAGTTTTATATATAGCTTTCTACTATAACTCAGTAAAGGCAGTTTAGTTTACCACATCCAGAAGCAGAGCTTTCACCAGCACTAGGCTTGTGTTGTGTTTGTGTGTGCGAGCTGTTCTCAATATCTTCTAGTACCTCTAGCCATAGTGAGTGAGTGTGCTAGTAAGCTTACTGCTTACCTGTGCAGGGCAGTCGAGGGACTAACAAGTGGTATCAAAGCCGTACAAGCGCCGTCGCCGGACTAACCGCTGGTAATGACGGATGGTTTGGAGATGGGCGACAGCAGCAGCGCTGCCATGGCTGCCCAGCAACGATAGGAGGTCATCGTGCGCACGGTGTGGGAGGTCAGCGGCACCAGTTGGTCGACACTGACTCACACTAACTATGGCGAGTGGGCGATGACATGAAGGTCAAGCTCAAAGCCCGACGGCTCTAGAATGCCATTAACAAGGGCACCAACAACGAAGAAGACTGACATGTCAGCGTTGGAGGCATCCTCGCTGTTATGCCAGTGGAGTACAAGGAGCCGTTGGGGGCGAAGAACTCTACTAAGGAGGCGTGGGAGGCCATTGCAGCGATACGCGTCGGCTCCGACTGCGCAAAGAAGGCCACGACCCAGCTGCTGAAGCAGGAGTACGCCAACCTCAAGTTCAAGGATGGTGAGTCGGTGGAGGACTTCTCCCTCCGCCTGCAGTCGCTCATCAGCAAGGTGAGGAGCCACGGTATCACCATTGACGAAGAAGAGGTGGTCTCCAAGTACCTCCACTCCATGCCATCGAAGTACATCTAGATCGCTCTCTCCATAGAGACGATGCAGAACTTATCCACCCTCACCATTGAGGATGTGACATGCCATCTGCGGGCGGTGGACGAGCACCTAGAGCAGGCGATAGCAACAACAGATAGCAGCAAGCTATTGCTAATAGAGGAGTGGGTAGCTCGGATGAAGCTGAAGAAGTCCGGGGAAGCTTCCTCCAGCCACGGTGGCAATGGCAAGCCCCGCGGCAAGGCTTATTTAGAGAAGAAGAAGAAGAAGGTTGACCCCAATACCTACCGACGCTATAGGAAGACAGGCCATTAGGCAAAGGATTGTCCAAATCGCAAGCAGGAGAAGAAGGCTGAGACTCATCTAGTGTAGGCAGATCATGATGATGAAGCCACTCTCCTGATGGCGATGTTCTATGCTCTGCACAACGTTGAGGCCAAGGAGAAGGGAGAGGTGATGGCGGTGGAAGGGCATAGGAAGGCTCTGAAGGATGCAGAGGGGGTGCCGAGCACTTCAGCAGCAGAGCCCACCACTATAGAGGGGTTGCTGAGCACTTCGGGAGTGGAGCCGACCACTCTAGAGGAGGTGCCGAGCACTCCAACAGCAGAGCAGACCCCTCTAGCAGCGGAGCCAACCACGGTTAAGGCTCTGAAGGTTGTCAACCTCGATGAACCACGTGCCCAAGTCCACCTCGAACGTGTGGATAGTGAGCAGGAGCAGCGGTGGTACCTAGACTCCGGCGCCAGCACCCACATGATGGGCTCCAAGGAAGCCTTCTCTGAGCTCGACGACAACATGATCAGCATGGTGACGTTCGGTGATGGCTCAAGGGTGGTCCGAGGGCACGACAACATCATCTTCAGGTGCCAGAACAGCGAGCACCGCACAATGATGGATGTATATTACATCCCGTAGCTGCGTTCAAGCATCATCAGCATTGGCCAGCTGGATGAGCGCGGCAGCGAGGTACTGATCAAGGACGACGTCCTTAGGATCAGGGACCGAGAGCGGCAGCTTCTTGCCAAGGTGAAGAGGTCCCAGAACCAACTATACCTGCTCAACTTGAAGGTAGAGCAGCCCATCTGCTTGGCTGCACGGCACACTGGAGGAGCCATTGTTGCCTGATATGGCCATCTCAGCTTCGACGCTCTTGGATGGCTAGAGAAGATGGTGACTGGGCTGCCTCATATCGAGCACGCAGGCGAGTTGTGTGATAGCTACCTGGTCGGGAAGCAAAGAAGGCTGCCATTCCCAAAGATGGTGAAGTACCTCATGATAGAAGCCCAAGAGCTGGTCCATGGTGACCTCTGTGGGGTGACCACACCGGCGATGCATAGCGGGTGCAAGTACTTCATGTTGCTAGTGGATGACTACAGCCGGTTCATGTGGCTGTAGCTTCTGACCAGCAAGACCGAGGCAACAGAGCGGTCAAGAAGTTCAAGGCGCGCGTGGAGGCGGAAAGCGGCAAGAAGCTGCGCGTGCTGCGGACTGATTGCGGCGGTGAATTCACTTTGGTGGAGTTCGCTGCGCACTGCACAAATTAGGGTGTGGTGTGACACCACACTGCGCCGTACTCGCCGCAGCAGAATGGCGTGGTGGAGCGGCAGAACCAGACGGTGGTCAGCATGGCTCGATCTATGATGAAAGCCAAAAGCATATCAACAATGTTCTGGAGAGAGGCGATGACCATGGCGGTGTTCATCCTCAACCGTGCGCCCACCAAGGCCCTGAAGGGCAAGACGTCGTTCGAGGCTTGTCATGGACACAAGCCGAATGTGTCCTTCCTCAGGACATTTGGCTGCATCAGCTATGTGAAGAACTCCAAGCCTCGCGCTCATCAAGCTAGAAGACAGGAGCACGTCGATGGTGCTCTTGGGCTATGAGGAAGGTACTAAGGCATACCGGTTCTACGACCCACGCGTAGGCAAGGTGGTTGTCTCACACGATGTCGTGTTCGACGAGAAGGCAGGCTGGGACTAGGATAGTTCGGGCACGGGGGAAGCTAGCGGTTTCACCAGCACCTTCATCGTCGAGCACTTGGTCATCCACGGTGGTGGAGACACTGGAGAGGAGGTGCCGACCACTCTAGCAATAGAGCCGAGCATTCCTGGGGCAGTGCCGAGCACTCCGAGAGGGGTGCCAAGCACTATAGGAGTGGTGCCGAGCGGTCCTACAGTGGTGCCAACCACTTTAGGACGGGTGCCGAACGCTCCTGTAGCGGAGCCGAGAGGTCTTGCAGTGGTGCCGACCACTCCAAGATTGGTGCTGAAGCACCTCTATAGTGGTGCCAACCACTCTAGGAGTGGTGACGAGCGGTCTAGGAGTAGTGCCAAGCACTGCAGCTGGGGTGCCGAGCACTCCAGGTGCTGTGCCAACCACTCCGGCGAAACAGGGGACTCCATCGACGCTGATCGAGTTCGCCTCACCTCCAAGCGATATCACCGAGTTCATGGATGCCTTCCACGATGGTGAGGAGGTGCGATTCCACAGGCTGGATGACATCGTCGACGACACAGGGTCCTTAGGCCTGGTGGGTCGGCTCCTCAATGACCTAGAGCTGCTTCTCGTTAGTGCAGAGGAACCACCGATGTTCACGCTAGCCGAGCACGATGCAAATTGGCAACGGGCGATGCTATAGGAGATTAAGACAATCGAGGAAAACGAGACTTGGGAGCTCATCGATCCACCTCCGGGATGTCATCCGATTGGCCTGAAGTGGGTATATAAGGTCAAACAGGACAAGCGCGGTGCCATTGTCAAGCACAAGGCGCGCCTCATCGGCTAAGGCTTTGTCCAGCGCGAGGGCATCGACTTCGAGGAAGTCTTTGCGCTGGTAGCACGCATAGAGTCTATTCGACTGCTGCTGGCTTTGGTAGCTACGAAGGACTGGCGCGTCCATCACCTGGACATAAAATCGGCCTTCCTCAACGGCGTGCTGGCGGAGACGGTCTTCGTTAGGCAACCTTCTAGTTTTGCCATCAAGGGAGTGGAGAACAGGGTGCTCCGACTGCGTAAGGCGCTCTATGGGCTGAGGCAGGCCCCGCGATCGTGGAACGCCAAGCTTGATGCCACACTAGGTGAGCTTGGGTTCATATGGTGCGCAACCGAGCACACGCTCTACACGCGGTGACGGGGGAAGGAGGAGCCCATTGTCGGCGTGTATGTGGACGACTTGATCATCACCGGGGCGTGTGCGGAGGACATCGACAGCTTCAAGTGTGAGATGGCGGCTTGTTTTTGAATGAGCGATCTCAACGCGCTCTCCTACTACCTCGGCATCGAGGTGAGACAGGGGAAGGAGGCGCTCATGCTCGGTCAGAGTGCAAGCCATACGTGACTCCGATGGAGGAGCGGCTGAAGCTGACGAAGGCCAGTACCGCGATGAAGGTAGATGCAATACTCTACCGGAGCATCGTCGGCGGTCTGCGCTACCTAGTCCACACGAGGCCGGACATTGCGTTCGCCGTGGGCTACATCAGCCGCTTCATGGAGCATCCCTAGGAGGATCAAGGGGGCAGTGGATCAGGTGATCGTCTTCCCCAAGACTGGCGGAAGTAGGCTGCAGCTCGCTGTGTTCAGCGATGCAGACATGGTGGGTGACATCGACGGACGGCGGAGCACCTCTGGCGTGCTCGTCTTCCTCGAGTTGGCTCCAATCTCATGGTTGTCGCTCAAACAAAGGGTGGTGGCACTATCCACATGCGAGGGCAGAGTACGTGGCGGCGGCCACAGTGGCGTGCCAAGCTATGTGGTTGCGCTGGCTACTGGGTGAGCTAACCGGTGTGGAAGCTCGCCCACCAGCACTGGTGGTGGACAACTAGCCCGCCATCGCCCTCGCGAAGAATCCGGTTCTACAGGACCGGAGCAAGCACATCGACATCAAGTTTCACTTCCTCAGGGACTATGTCGATGGAGGACAGATCGTTATCGAGTTCGTCGAAACTGGTCGGCAACTCGTGGATGTCCTCACCAAGCCGCTCGGCCGTCTTCGGTTCATGGAGCTGAAGAAAATGATCGGCGTGGTGGAGGTTTTTAGGGTTAGCAGTAGGATTAGGGGAAGACTTGTAAAGTAATTTACTGTTCTCCCTCTATATGCGCGGCAGGGGCTGGCGCCAAAAGGGGCAGACGCCAAAGTCAGTCCTGCTATCACATCTAGTCACTTAGCAGCATAACAGCCTGGCATGTCTGTGTATTAGGATTAGATGGGTAAAGTTATATATATAGCTTCCCACTGTAACTCAGTAAAGGCAGTTCAGTTTGCCACTTCCAAAAGCAGAGCTTTCACCGGCGCTGGGCTTGTGCTGTGTTTGCGTGTGCAAGCTGTTCTCAATATCTTCTTCTACCTCTAGCCATAGTGAGTAAGTGTGCTGGTAAGCTTACTGTTTACCTGTGCAGGGTAGCCGAGGGACTAACAAAGTTAAGCTAAGATTTGAAATATATGCATGTTCCATGGAGAGGGACAAAAGTTTTAGATAACGAGAAAAGAAGTGACTATATAGTTGTGACAAGACAATGTATACAGTGGATTACCATTGTGAAACTAGCTATGTCGAAGATGCGGTATACAAGTCACTTCCCTCGCAAAAGAAAACTACAAGTGACTATATAGTTGTGACAAGACAATGTATACAGAAAGAATTACGGTGCTTCACGACAAAGATTTTTATTGCCTTCATATGGCTAGGAGGTAATGAGTATCAAATTGTCAACAATGTTAGAATATCAAAATCTCTGTTGTTTGGTTTCCTCAATACACTATGTCGCCAGTAGAGTCGCCGATTAGTATGTGTTGCTCGCAATGAATGCTGATTAGGGTGGACACTACTGACATAGAGGAAAAGGAAAATGCACAGCCATCACATCCACCTCTTCTCTACTTTTCACACATGTGGTACTGATCTCCTCCAGCTATTTGTACGTATTGCCTGGTTTGCCAAGCATCTCTGAGCATATGCATGAATTGTGCTATTGACATTGGTAGGCATATTCAGTACCCCTTTTTTAATGCTGTTGTCCGAAGATTTATGAAGAAGTTTGGTACCAATTTTTAATTGGATCAAGTGTGACATGTGTATATGAATTCGACCGAGGGGTATTCGAAAATATCAAAAAAGGGTCTTTTTTTGTTTGTGCTGCATGCACGGACGACGTGCCCAATGGGGGGAGGATACTCCCTCAGAACCACAAAGAAAGACACGACAGTATTTCTATGATACATTATATTAGTGGTGAACTAAAATGACTTGAATATCACTCAAAAGCACTGATGAAAAGTGCCAAACAACGCTGCATAGTATCAATTTTTAGTGTTTAATAGTGCTAGGATGTCTTGTTTTGTAGGACAATTTTTTAATACTATAAGGCCTTCCTGTATCGGATAGAATAGAGCAAGTGCAAGACAATAGAGGCCTGAGCGGCTGAAAATCCACCAGGCATGTTCCTTAGCCGGATCAACACAGCTGGGAATACCTCCGGCTAGCCAGTGTAGCAGAGTAGCAAGCCAAGCAACATCCACCCATTGGCTGAGGCAAATCGGTGGTGTGGCAGTAGATGTGGGCGCGGCTGCACCAAGCAAGCGCAAGCGGCTTCCATCGGCCCCTCAGATCACGTTGCGGCAGCTGAGCTAGGCCTCTGCCTCATCCACGTTGGCACTACAGGCCTAGCTGCGGCAGCAGATGTGTGTCCTTGTGGGAGCCTACCCTACAAGCCGTGCGCTACCGGAACATGAGTCCATGATGGCAAATGCTATGTTAACGGCTAGTTAACAAATTTTAACGGACAATATAAACCAGGGGAATGCAAACTCAATGTAGTGGCAGTTAAGGGAACACTATGTAAAAAACTGTAAATATCCGCCAGCGTCCCCTACAGACGCCAGGAAGAACGCGTGTTTGTAATATGAGTTTACAGACGCGTGTCACAAACACGCGTCTGTAATATGTCGGCGGGGTCAACACGTGTCTGTGATAACTCGTTACTACAGATGTGTGTTCCGAACACGCGTCTGTAATATTTCAGCGGAGTCACACATGTCTGTGATAACTTATTACTACAGACACGGACAAAGAAAGCGCGTCTGTGATATTAGAATTAATTTATGAGACGTGCCCCTAAACACGCGTCGCACGTAATGAGTTCCCAGACCTGAAAAAACATCCAATCGCCTAGACTTAAGTCTGCGTCTCCCGTTGCCTCTACCCCGTCTCCTCTCTACCTCCGACACCACCGCCCCACTCCTGTCGCCTCCCCTCCTTTTTCCTCCGACGCCGCCGCCCCTTCCTCTTCTACCGTCACGGCCACCACCTCTTCCTCCACCGGTGCAGCCACGGCCCCCTCCTCTTCCACCGTTGCTTCCCCTCTTAGATCTAGATCTAGATCTAGAAAAGGTTGGGAGGTGGGGCTTCTACTGCATGGCGGTTCATCAACGTGATGCCGCTGTTGTCTGCACAGGGATTCCCTTGAGTGCGTCGCAGGTCGAGTGCCACCTATAGCTAGGGTTCGAGGGAGGCCATGCCGGTGCCGCCACTGGCACGGATTTGGGTGGCGTGACACGGGCAGGGCTGGCCATGGCGTCCTCCCCAATCAAGTTATACGTGGATTTATGCGACATCAAGGTATCCCCCGTGCCTTGCCCCTCGACGGTGGCGATCTCCAATACCCCATCTGCTGACCAGATCCCCAATTGTGCTACCAGGACGGGCTCCTCCACATAGGCCACAGTAGGGCAATCCAAGGTGGCTAGATCCATGGCGGCTGAGGCAAGGGCAGGCGGTGCTTGGCCACAATGATGCTCACGTTGCGCCCAATGACTTCCACAAGGTTCAGTTCCCTTCCCTGCTCCACCAGTTTGGATTCCTATGGGGCCGTGTCGTGCTGGTGTTAGATTTGGGCAGGGCCTTCTCCGGGTTGGGAACCACATTTTTTGCTCGAATCGCTCTCCCTTATCTGGGTTTGGTTTTTTTTCTTTTCTCAAGCGAGGTTGGGCAGCAGATCTGATTTCCTAAAATTTTAGTTACATGAACTGTGAATTTCCTAAAATTTCAGTTGTGTGTGTCAATTTGAAGCTATATATGCTGTTAGTGTGAACTCTCCCTTTGGTGGGACAGTGTGAAAATGAATCATAGTTTGTACTATAATTTCACAGTTAATAGGTTGACTCTGGTGACAATTCACATTTAATAGGTTGACTCTGGTGACAGTTCATAGTTAATAGGCTGCTAACTTGTAGGTCTTTATAGCCTGCTAATAACTTCTTCTCAACACTTGTTGGTGTTGTGAATTGTATTTTTTTTTTTGTTGCCCTAAACAAAAAATTCTCTGTTTGCATCTCTAAACTGAATCTGGGCCCTGTTATTATGATGTGTGCTTTGTGTACGCGTGCTGCTAAATTGAACGACTTCATAAGCATCTCAGTTTGGCTTCCCATTACTTTGATCGCCTGCTGACATCAGTTTCGATTCCCATTATTTTGATCGGTTTTGTTTCAGGCCTGGTAATGCTTTGGCGACTGGTAGTACAATAAATAATGCACGGCCGGGAAGCATGCTCTGTTTTGGTAGGCCGACAGTAGTGTGACCGCATGCTCTGTTTCGGTGTGCTCTGTTCGGTTGGTCCCCTGCATGTTTCATCATCGTTATGTAGCAGTATGTTTTTGGAGTACAAATAGAAATCCTCTGTTGGGTCGACCAATAGTTGTGAGCTGCGTCTTTTTCTGCACGCTAATGAGGCAATGAGGATAGAGGTGTCGATTATGTATGCATGATGGCTTTACATCACAGGTTTATTCTTGTCAGTCAAAACGGTAGCTCCGATCTGGAGCCTGCTGATTCACCTTTCAATAACTTCCTCTCAGAGTCAACCTGTTAACTGTGAATTGAGCTACTGAATTGAGCAGAACAAGAATCAATGTGCTTAATTTTCAGAATAAGAGCTAGATCATTCAGTACTTATCTCCACTTAAATGTGAATGAAAACCTGTAGAACATGCTAAGCTACGTTCAATACTTTGGTTCTATATAGAGAAAGCTTGTGCTTAATACTTTTTTGCGAGATGGATACTGAAAGCTATTCCTTTTGAGAAGACAAGCTTCCATATCTCTTAATAAATGCTGTTTTTATTTTTCTAGGGGAACGAAGTAGACCTTGCAAAGTTGCAGTTGGAGAAAAAGAAGCTGGAAAAAAGGCAGCAATAAGGTAGGAACTTGCCCCAATCTTCTAAAAGCTGTATGTGCTGGTCTTTTTAATTGCCTCTGCCAAGTTTCTCCTGTTCAACTTTGCTTTAGTATTCATGAAGATATCTCACTAGTACTGTTCTTTTTTAAAAAAAATGGGAGAGTTGCTTGTTGGTGAACCTGCCATGCTACTCAATTTGCCAAAGTTTGCATTATATCTCTTGCTTCCCAAAGAAAATGATAGAAGTAGATGTTTTAGTTTTGATGTGGTAAATTTTTTTCCTATTTTGCTGCAGGCTACCCTCTTGCTAGGGAATTTAATTATCTGATATATATGTCCTAATATATGATTGGCATCGAGCATGAGCATGAGACATGACCATGGGAATTTAATTATCTGGTATATATTTTGTGGCAGTCGCTAAGTTCAGTTGTTAACTGAATTTGAACTGAACTTAACTGAATTTCTCATCCTATGTAGGACACAGGCAAGGATGAGGTCATAGCATGTTTGGGATTAAAAAAGATGGTTTAATTCCACAGGTACTGTTCCTTCTCACTACAGTCTGCAATCTTTGCAATGTTCTTAGATGTTGTTTTTTATGGTAATGCTTAGTCAACTGTATGTTATGCATCTAGCACTATGTTTACAAGTAAGATCTTAATCATCTATTTGTGCCTTTACAGAACAATGCTCTCTGTTAGATCCCCAGAGACTCTCATTTGGGTTGCTCGGCTGCAGGTCTCTCTCTCTCTCTCTCAAGCTCAACCCAGCCCAATTGTGTGACTGTTTTTCTGTTCTTCAGTAAGGTGACGTTTTGATATTGAGATCACTACTAAATTTTGACCTTGTTTCAACGCCCGAAAAGTGTTGCAATAGGCCCGAAATTGTTGCAATATCAGAAATAGCAACACTTTTTTTTCATTGAGAAGCGTTGCAGGCGCTTGCGTGGTTAAAGCTTTGGACAACGCTTTTCTGCTTAGCGTTGCAAAATATGTTTTGGATTTGCAACATAAGCTTTTGCTACCGTTGCTAGACGTTGCAATGGCAACTTACCCATATCGTAGCAAATGGTGCACTAGCAACGACAAACGTGTGTTGCAAGACAATGTATTGCCACGCATAACGCGTGTGGCAACAAGGATTATGTCGCAACACCAAGAAGTGGTGGCAACATGTGCAATTGTCATGCCCAAGGTTTGGTTGCTATAAGGTGCAACCTCTATTGCTACGTAAATTATTCGTTGCTATACTCTTTATTGCGACAATGGTTATTGTTGCTACTTGCTATAGCACGATGATTGGTGTTGCTATATCACCTATTACCACAACATGTTTGGGTGGCTACAGCTTCTATTGCCACACTCATTGTGTGTTGCCATTGGATATATTGCGACAGAAAATGTGGTTGCCAATAGGTGCTTTAACAACGTTTTTGGTTTGGTGTCACCGGATAATATTGCACCACCATTAAAAAATTAATTTACATCAAGAAAGCATATTCATTAAATAGACAATCCATTGAAATAGTATCTACAATCACAAAGATAAATATGCTACACTGGGAACTTCATGAAACCTCAAAACTTGAAGCACTACAGCATTCTCTAACATCTCTAACACTTGCAAACTTCCTGACCATGCTTCCACATATCTTGTTTGGCAATTTATAATTGCTTCACTTGATCATGTCATGACTCCAAGCACTCCACTAGGTTGCGTCTTCCTGCTGAATAAAAACATTCACATTGGCATATGAATTAGTAAATTTAAGAACTTAGGCGCAATAAAAAGATGAACTAAATAATGCAATATATAGGCTAAAATTGATTACACAACATGATCATGGAGATAATCCTACTCATCCTCAAATCAAAGAATATAAAAAGGTTTTTTCCAGTCCATTCTGAATACATAGTAAAATACATGGGGCACAAGAGGTTTATTCAACAATACGACACTACAATATGGTGCAATCAAGAATATCATACTGAATTTACCTCGAATTGTCACTCTCAAATTCCATCAACTCATACCAGAAAGCTGAGCAACCTGAATCAATAGAACATGATGCAAGCTGCAGACTTCATAGTGATCTGATACAGCACATCACAATTGACAGCTCGAAGCAATCAAGCCATAAATAAAAATAGCTCTCATTAGAACTTGTCTGAGTTCAGAATGCAGTTAGTAATGGCAAACTGAGCTGCTTCACATATTGATTGCTCAAGGTTCCTGTCCGTCTATGCACATATTTATCCATCTTGGAACTTAAGTAAATATCAGTAGCATATTTTGTAAAACACATAATGTCATGTGGTGCCAATACTATGCAGGTTCTAGAGCAGTGAAGCTGAGCCATGGTTCGAGCCCTCAATAAGTAGTGATGTCAAAACGTTCAGCTCCAGGTGTGTCAACAAGTGTGAGCCAACAATGTTGGCGGCAGTGCCTTTGTTATGCTCGTGAAGCAAGAGTGCTGCTGCCCTCAATGGCTACATGGGACGAGGTTTCCTTTTGACTCCTGGGAGGTGAAGGCATCTGGAGGCCGTTGTCATTAAGGCCAAGTGGTTCGAATAGACGAACGAGTCCTAAATTTGATGGATGAAATGATGATGATCAGGCAGATGTTGCTCCTGCTTGTAAGAAGTATGTCCAAGCAGAAGTATATCCAAGCAACATAGATTTAACTTAATTTTTAGACTGATACGTTTCCAGAGCCATGGAGTGCTTGCCCTGCAGGAGGCTGGGAGGGTCCATCATCCCGAGGACATTCTGCAGGCTAGGAATGATAAAAAAAATGTGGCCGATACACATATATGAACCTGTATATGTACTGTGCAGATTTGAAGTGGGTGATGCTTGAATGCAAAAGTGTCGTTTGCCTAAATAAAAGAAAAGTCTTGTTGATCTTTGGAATCATGAGTGATAGGTTGGCCTTGATATATGTTGGTTTCAGGTTAAGGTGTCTGATATGTTGGTTTCTGATAATATTATAACCTTCTAACACCTGGCTAATCAATTAATCATGTGTTAGTTCATCATTAGTTATATTTTTTGTCATTAATATGGTACAACATGTGAAAATTTTAATTATCAAGATCTTGATTTACCTTGGCTATAAAACATCTTGTGCATTTTTTCTCCATTGCAACTCACAGGCAACCACCTATTATACTTATATGAAATCAACTTCAAACTGTGATGATTCATATAAGGGCTTGGTCCATATTTGTGGGCTGAACGTAACATGGACTTGGTTAAGTTGAAGATTGCTTCTAAATATTATATTACATGGGATTGTTTTCAAAGATTATATATCAAAGCGCGAGAAACCATGCTGTCTCAAGAACTTGCCATATACGATGTTACTTAGCTTCACGCCGGAGCCTGCTGATGATCTCGCTGGAGCCTATTGATGATCGGCGTCGGTGTTTCCATGTCCACTAGGGTGCCGTCGTTGGGAGTGCCAGCGATGGAGAGGGATAATCACATAAGTCGCTGTTAGGAATCGATTCATTTGCAGGCCTGGGCCTTCTGCTATACCGAAAGCCCACTAGTCAGAGGTGTTTCCTACAGCAGCATATTACAACCAAACACAGCTGTGGTAATAGCAACATACTATTGCATCACTTTAGATATTTAGTTGCAATAAACAGCTACCTATTGTAATGGCCGTGACAAATATTACAATCAACAAAACTGTGGCAATAGCAATAAACTATTACATCGTCTTAGAAATTTAGTTGCAATAAACAACTACCTATTACAATGGTCATGAGAAATATTACAACCAACAAAAACTGTGGCAATAGCAACAGACTATTACATCGCCTTAGAAATTTAGTTGCAATACACGGCCTACCTATTGCAATGGTCATGTGAAATATTACAATCCAACAACATTGTGGCAACCATTTCAAGCAATAGCAACAATGTTCTATTTAGTTGCAAGAGCACCAAACAGTTGCAACGCCAATCAATACTAATGCAACTAAATGTCATCATGAAAATATTATCAACCAATAGCAACACTTTTCAGAAAAGGTTGCTATAGGTTTCACCTCTTGCAACGTCGAACGTAAAATTGCAATGCACTATTTTTGTGGCAACACAGTCCCCCTATTGCCACCTTTTTAGACAAATATTGCAAAACACACCCTTATTACAATACAATTTGTGGTGATGCAAATGACGTCAAGTGGCAATAGGGTCGAAATCTAGTAGTGGATTAATATTCAATCATCCATTTTATTTCACTGTAGAAAAAAATGCTCATAGAATGATGTTCTCTTTGCTGTACTTGCAACCTTAGCCTCTAAGTTCTCTGTGTGCAGTATGTTCAATTTATTTCTTATGTTTTTGAAAATCGGCAAGTAACTGAGTTTGTTTAAGTTGAGATGGATGTTGATTTTAGAGCACTAAATATAATTGGGCCAATGTAATTCAGTGTGTTTAGTTTTAATGCAGCAATGTTAAGCACAAAGTAAATGATATGCAGTGTAATAGGCTATAGTCTCACTTTTGACAATGCTGGCTGTACCACTTTCAGGACTTTACTATGCTTTATTTTTGTTCACTGTAAGTTTATGCCTCCCTTACATAGCTGCCTACTTTCAGATCTTTACTATGTTATGTAGGTGTCATCTGAAGAACTTGGAAGCCAAATCAAGATTTGATGATGGCTTAGAAGAAAGGAATAAGACCTTGCATTAGTGGATTCTTACACTAAGGTAACTAAGGGAATGTTTTTTCCACATGAAAAGAGCACAAAAAAATTGAACTGTGATGCCTTAGTATGTTCTGTGTAAATTATTTATATATCCATCTGTGTTGGAGACAAGTAGAATGAGGCTCAGACAGTTTGAACAAGCAATTGGATGTATCTGTAATGCAATGTCTGTAATGAGCCGTAAGACGCGTCTGTAATTCACGTCTATGAGGATTTTCTCTTTTTTTTATTTTTGTAAATCGTTATTACAGACGCATGTTAGCTATGCAGATAAAGGGTCATTACAGACGCGTTTTTTTACTCCACTAGTCTGTCTTAAACCTAACAATAGATGCGTGTTTACAACACGCGTCTGTAATATGCGCTTATTACAGACGCGTTACGGCAGACACATCGAAGCGCGTCCGTAATGACCCTTAATGCGCGTCTGTAATGTGCTTTTTTTACATAGTGGAAGTTACAAATTTCAATGGCACTAAGGGAATCCATATAAATTCAGATGGAATTGAGGGAATTTACTCTAAGTTCATCACAACTGGAGGCTTCTGAGTCTAAATATGTATTATGTTTGAAAATGAAAAAGAGCAAGTGGATAGAGTTAATAATTTTTATAATATGTAGTTATTAAACATAAGCTTCTAGTATTTATTTCTGCAATATTCCAGCCCATCGATAAGCACGAGTTGTGTTGACTAGTAAACATAATTGATAACTATCATCCATCAATCAGAGATAGTAAGAACTTAAACTGTCATTTATTTAGTGAACGCGAGACATGCTGTGATAAATAGATTATCTGACCGCTTTTTTCAAATGATGTTAGTAAATTATGGAAATAACTACACTATTCAATTACGAGTTACAAAGCAATCAGCGCTTCCCTGCTATAAAATGGACTACAACGGTAACAAGAGAGATATGACGTAAACATGAGTCAGTTATAAAATTGTGGTAGAGAGAAATAGAAAGAGAGTGTGCGCGCAGGGCAGCAGACACTAGTAGAGAACAGACCTTTGATCTTCGGTCAAAATGGGCTCTAGTCCCGGCATTTTTTGCGTCCGGGACTAGAGAGACCTTTAGTCCCGGTTGGTGGCTCCAACCGGGACTAAAGGTCTCTGCCCAACGGCTACTGTGCCAGACAGAGGTGGCAGGGACCTTTAGTCCCGGTTGGAACCACCAACCGGGACTAAAGGTAGACTTTTACTCCTGGTTGGTGGCTCCAACCAGGAGTAAAGGTCTACTCCCGGGCCGTGGCTGCGCCGGGGATTCAAAAGTTACCTTTAGTCCCGGTTGGAGCCACCAACCGGGACTAAAGGTCCCCCCTTTATATCCCGACCGTCTCCTTCTTCCTCCCCGAGCCCGAGCTCAGCACATTTTGAAGCTCACTGCACTAGTGTTCTTGCTTCCTCCCTCCATTGTTCCTCCATCCATTCTTCGATTCCTCCATCGATTTCTTCGATTCCTCCGTCGATTCTTCAGTTGTAAAGGTTACCAATCTCATACTCTCATTTTTCATCATTGGCTTATCTCATATTGTTCACTATATATATATATTGTTTTTATGGTGTTTTTTTTATTTGTAAACAATTTGACCTCAAAATAACTTATAGTTTGCATATTTGGATGAAGAAAGGTTAAAGTAGGTATTTAAAATTAGTATTCACTTTTTATTTCTAGCATGCATAGCACACTTCATTGTTTAGAGATATAGATAATTTTATAGTTTCTTAATTTTATTTGTTTATAAAATGAGAAATTTATAGTGTATTAAAAAATGAGTATAGAGAGTAGATGGCAACTGCTTCCGGGTCCTCGGCCTCTCATGGGTTTCCAAAGCGACTTAGGACGGGCCTCCCTCTCATTCCATGCGGCAAGTGTCGTGATGAGACGAAGATTGTGATGGAGTACCGAGTGAAGAAGGAGGGTCCCAACAATGGTCGTATCTTCTACAAGTGTCCGGATCGCAATGTGAGTTATTTTATCGTATTTTATGATTATGGATAGTTTATACCTATTTTCATGATGGTTGTGATTAAAGTTCTAATTTTTTGTTTTAATTTCAGTGGGATGGCAGTGGACGATGTTCAGGCTTCTACTGGGAG
This sequence comes from Miscanthus floridulus, assembly GCF_019320115.1. Taxonomy (NCBI): domain Eukaryota; kingdom Viridiplantae; phylum Streptophyta; class Magnoliopsida; order Poales; family Poaceae; genus Miscanthus; species Miscanthus floridulus. The sequence goes on from NC_089593.1 coordinate 59,372,261, forward strand.
GAAGAGTATGTTGAACTTGTGCAAAAATATCTTGCACAACAGGCAGATACGGCGGCTAATGAGGCAGTGATCCAGCCGAAGAAGCCCAAAGATGTTGCACAATCGGGGGATCTGTCTGTTTTAGTTGAGATTGGTCACGAAATCCTTGTGCTCCTGAAATATATTTTAGCTTTAGTTCTTGTAGTGGTAGTTGGGATTGTCTACATTATAGCGATGCTTTCATAAATTTGTACCTTTTATGGTGGCATGCATGTTGTATAAATAATTAATTATGATCTAGGTTTTAATATGGTATTTATGTCATGTAATGCAGATGAGCCGACATTGGATGTACAATGCTGATCGCCGCTCCCAAGAGTTCATTGACGGCGTGCATTCTTTGTTATGTGCGGCCAAGGCAAACAAACGCGATGGTTTCATGTGCTGCCCATGTGCCATATGTAAGAATACGGTGGAATATCCTTACTCAAGGACTCTTCATTCACACTTGTTCAAGTCGGGTTTCATGACAAACTATATTTGTTGGACGAAGCACGGAGAAACCGGCGTTGTAATGGAAGAAGATGAAGAAGAACAATGGGACGACAATGATATTATTCCCGATGGTGCGTGCTTCAATGATACTGCAATGGGAGAAGCTAAAGAAGAGGTAGCCGCAGAAGATGAGCCTGTTGATGATCTTTGTCAGGTCATTCATGACGCACAAAGAGAATGTGAAAGTGAAAAGGAGAAGATCAAGTTCGAGCGGATACTAGAAGATCACAAGAAATTGTTGTACCCAACTTGTGATGCAGGGCAGAAAAAGTTGGGAACCATACTAGAATTGATGCAATGGAAGGCAAAGAATGGTGTATCTGACAAGGGATTTGGAGAGTTACTAAAAATCCAAACGAAGATGCTTCTGAAGGACAATGAATTGTCCGCCACTACCTACGAAGCAAAACAAGTTGTCTGTCCTATGGGGCTAGAAATCGAGAAGATACATGCATGTCCTAATGACTGCATCCTCTACCGTGGCAAAGAGTACGAGAAATTGGATGCATGCTCGGTATGCCATGCATCGCGGTATAAGATCAGACGAGATGGCCCTAGTGATATTGAGGGCGAACGTCCATGGAAGAAAATCCCTGCCAAGGTTATGTGGTATGCTCCTATAATACCACACTTGAAACGTCTGTTCAGAAACAAAGAACATGCAAAATTATTGCGATGGCACAAAGAAGACCGTAAGGTAGACAATATGTTGAGACACCCTGCTGATGGGTCCCAGTGGAGAGCAATCGACAGAGAATTCCCGGAGTTTGCAAATGATGCAAGAAACTTAAGGTTTGCTTTAAGTACAGATGGTATCAATCCTTTTAGAGAGCAGAACAGTAGTCATAGCACTTGGCCTGTTACTAATCTACAACCTTCCTCCTTGGTTATGCATGAAGTGGAAGTTCATTATGATGCCTGTGCTCATCCAAGGCCCGAAGCAACCTATCAATGACATCGATGTGTACCTGAGACCACTTATTGATGAACTTCTCATTTTATGGAATAAAGAAGGTGTACGTGTGTGGGATCAGTACAAATAGGAACACTTTGATCTGTGAGCATTGTTGTTCGTAACAATCAATGATTGGCCTGCTCTAAGTAATCTTTCAGGATAGTCAAACAAGGGATATAATGCATGCACACACTGCTTCGGTGATATTAGAGGTGTATTCTTGAAAAAATGTCGAAAGGTCGTGTACCTTGGCCATCGTCGATTTCTTCCTACAAATCACCCTGTAAGAAAGAAAGGCAAGCATTTTAAAGGGAAGGCAGACCACCTGACCAAGCCTCGCAACCGAACTGGTGAGGATGTACTCGATATGGTCAATGATGTGAAAGTTGTCTTTGGAAAAGGACATGGCAGTCAACCTGTTCCGAACGACACTAACGGTCATGCACCCATGTGGAAGAAGAAGTCCATATTTTGGGAGCTACCCTATTGGCAAGTCCTAGAGGTCCGCTAGCTCGATCAACGTGATGCACCTGACGAAAAATCTTTGTGTGAACCTGCTAGGCTTCATGGGTGTGTATGGAAAGCCTAAGGACACATTTGAAGCACGACAGGACCTACATTGTTTGAGAGAAAGAGAACCTGCATCCATAGAAGACAGATGATGGACGCCATTACTTACGTCCTGCCAGCTACACTCTAAGCAAAGAGGAGAAGGAAATCATGTTTGAATGCTTAAACAGCATCAAGGTACTATCTGGATTCTCCTCGAATATAAAGGGTATTATAAATGTGCCAGAGAAGGAATTCTGTAACTTAAAGTCCCATGACTGTCACATTCTCATGATGCAATTACTTCCAGTTGCATTAAGAAGAATTCTACCTCCAAATGTACGTCTAGCCACCGTGAAGCTATGTGCATTCCTCAATGCAATTTCTCAGAAGGCAATTGATCCAACTAATCTAGCTAAACTACAGAATGATGTGGTTCAATGTCTCGTCATCTTTGAGTTGGTGTTCCCTCCTTCCTTCTTTGATATCATGACACACCTCCTAGTTCACCTAGTCAAGGAGGTTTTCATTCTCGGTCCTATGTTCCTACACAACATGTTCCCCTTAGAGAGATTCATGGGAGTCTTGAAGAAATATGTTCACAACCGTGCTCGCCCAGAAGGAAGCATCGCCAAGGGCTATGGAACAGAAGAGGTCATTGAGTTCTATGTTGACTTTATTCCCGACCTTGACTCGATTGGTGTTCCTGAATCAAGACATGAGGGGAGACTAAGCGGAAAGGGGACACTAGGGAGGAAAACATATATTGGTATAGAGGATGATTATTTCAATAAAGTGCACTACACAGTTCTACAGAACTCCTCTTTGGTAGATCCGTATATTGAGACACACAAGGATCTCTTACGATCCGGGTTTCCAGGGAAGACTGAAGCTTGGATTACGCGTAAGCACATGGAAACTTTCGGCGGTTGGTTGTGAAAAAAATGTCAAGGCGATGAGAGCATCCATGAGCAACTGTATTTATTGGCTATGCAACCATCATGGCATATCGTCACATACAAAGGGTATGAGATAAATGGGAACATATTCTACACAGTAGCCTAGGATAAAAGGAGTACCAACCAAAACAGTGGTGTCCACATAGATGCCACAGACCCAAATGGGAATAAGCAGACATATTATGGCCGCATAGATGAAATATGGGAACTAGAATATGCACCTACTTTGAAGATCCCATTGTTCAAGTGCCAATGGGTCAAGGTGACCGGAGGTGGGGTAATAGTAGACAACGAGTATGGAATGACAACAGTAGACCTTAGTAATATTGGGTACAAAGACGAACCATTCGTCCTTGCCAAGGATGTGAATCAGGTGTTCTATGTCAATGATATGTCTACCAAACCAAAAAGAGGGAAAAACGATAATGACTCAACCAAAGAGCCAAAGCGCCACATAGTTCTTTCAGGAAAAAGAGTCGTCGTGGGAATTGAGGACAAGTCAGACATGTTAGAAGATTATGAAAAGGATGACCGAATTCCGCCCTTCAAAGTGAACAAAGACCCTAGCATCTTGGTAAATGATGAGGACACTCCATGGTTACGACGTGATCATAACCAAGGGACATACGTAAAGAAGAAGTTCACTGCTGTGCCCACTTGATGATATAGTGATTTAATGTAGTGTGTGTTTGAGATATTATGTAATAATTGTGAATTCAGATGTTTATTATGTCGTGTTTCAAATTAAATCAAAGTTTGATTTGGTGGGATTTCTCTCTCGAAAAGTTAAATTAGGATATTGAGTGATGAAAAATTAAAATATTAACGTTAAAATGGTGTGAAAAACAAATTTCCTGTCCAAAACCAATAGTTTTAATAATTTTAATTAAACACTACATTTTTGCATTAACGAAATAATAAATATTAGTTACATTATGTTTTATAATTATAACAAAAAATAAAAAAAAAGTTAGGTTATAGATTTTTCCTATGTGCAATAAAGAAAAAGAAAATCCATATTTTTAACAAAATAATTTTATGTCTTTTATTTAATTTACTATGTATTTAACAAGACTATTGCATTTCTATTAAAAAAATTGCTCAAAACATGCGGGAAACGAAACTGCTGCCCACCTTTACTCCCGGGTGGGAAGCCCACCCGGGAGTAAAGGTGGGCTGCAGTTTCATGGCCCACCAAAAAAAAACCTTTGCTCCCAGTGCGTGTTACCAACCGGGAGTAAAGGTATACCTTTACTCCCAGTTGGTAACACGCACCGGGAGTAAAGGACCTTTACTCTCGGCTGGTGGCTGGCACCGGCAGTAAATCTCCCTGGTATATAAGCGTCAGTGCCTGGCGCAGATCGATCCCCTCCTCTTCTTCCTCGTCGAACACCGCCACCCTTTCTCTCTTCTTCCTCGCACCGCCGTCGATTCGTCTTCCCCTGCCGGCGCTGTCGCACGCCTGTCGCTGCCGCATGCCGGTCGCCACCCCACCTCGAACACCGACGCTGCTGCACACCGGTCACCACCCCGCCCGACGTTGGTCGCCCGGCCCCCACACATTAGCCCACCGCCGTGACACCGGAGCCCGTGCCTCGCCTCGTGCAGCTACCGACGCCTCTCCGGCCGCCCCCAACATGGGAGAGCCAGCCAGCCCGCGACACCGAAGCCCGCCCCGCCTCGCCTCGCGCAGTACCCCGGCTAGCCGGCCGCCGATGTTGCACCGCCGGTCTTCCTCATCGGTGGGGGGCTGGCACCGTGACACCGAGGACGCCGCCGCCACCCCGCCCGACACCGGTCGTTCGCCACCGCCTCGCGCGCGTCCGTGGCCTGGCCCGCCTCACGTCGTCGTCGTCAGCACGCCGGCCGCCTCCACCGTGCCGCCGCCCCTAGCAGTTCACGCCGAGCACCGCCCCCGGCATGGCCCGCCTCACATCATCGTCATCAGCAGAGACTGCAGTGTGCGTGCCCCCGACGCCGGTCGCCACCGTGCCGACATGGCCCGGCCCGCTCTGTTGCGCCGACTACCGCCCCGACCCACTCTGCACCGACATCGAGACCACGCCGCTCGTCTTGCCGTACGTCCTTGTCCTCGATCGTGATCCATATGTTTTCGTCATTTGTATTCATATGCATGTATATATACGTTGCGGAGCATCGCCGCCCTCGTTCGCCCATGCGTTTCTATGTATACGGTGGAGCACCGCTGCCCTCATTCGCCCTAGGGTTTAGGGTTTATACGATGGAGCACCGCCGCCCTCGTTCGCCCTAGGGTTTAGGGTTTATACGGTGGAGCACCACCGCCCTCGTTCACCCATGTGTACAAACATATATACGGTGGAGCGGAGCACCGCCACTCTCGTCACACCGTCCTCTCTCGCGGCCAAGTCGATCAACATTCGTATTATCGTTATTGTTAACGCTAAACAATCACACTAGGATGAATTGCGTCGGTGACTAGGGCGAACCGCGTTGTTGATGTCACCAACGTGGTTCGCCCTAGTCACTGATGCAATTCACCCTCAGCCGTTTATGTATAGCCCTAATTCGCCCTAGTACCGATGCAGTTCGCCCTAGTGTGGCGAATTGCGTCCGTGACCGAGGGGCAAGATTTAATAATGCATATTGTTCGTAGATTTTACGCATGTAAGCAAAGATTTGACGTACTATATATTGGTTTTGTTTTTTGAAGCTAGATGGCTGACCCGAGAAACATGGATGAGGAGGAGTGGATGATGAATTTGATCAACACTGGCACTCAAGTTGCCGGCGATGATGGTGCTAAAAATAACGTGCAAGAGGATGCAGATGACGGGAGTCAGTACTTAGCTCTTGAACAAAATGAGCAACAACATATTGGCCAAGTATATATTTTTTATTATTAGCTATATATATTATCATATGTCTTATGTGTGCTCATGACATTAAAAATAATGTTTATGTTTTGTAGCCCTCTGGATCGACATCAACAACTACAACGAAGAGTAAAAATGTTCGAGGTCCCAAAAAGCCATTGGAGGGCCGCTTCATCATCTCTGGAGTTCAATGTGGATACAGGCAAACCAGGGGGGCAAATAAAATGAAATTCGTGCACCACTATGGTTACCTTGTAAGGGACTGGCTCCCAATCAGTACCCACGAATGAAAGAAGAAGACCAATGCTCCTCATATCAGTTTTGTCTTCGATCGTGACAAGACGTTAATTTAGAATGATGTCTTGGAATATTTCACGCTCCAAATAGATGGTTATGATGATATAATAGATGGTGATGAATTGAAGGAGCGAGTTAGGGATTGGGCAATGAAGAAGATGGCCACCCAGTTTCAGACTTGGAAGAAACACCTATACACGACGTATGTCAAGAAGAACATAGCACCAGATTTCACTGTCCCAGGCCCGATCTCAAAGCAGAGGCCCTATTAGGATGAGTTTGTACAGTACAAGACGTCGGAAGAGGGTGTGAGTCGGGTGATAAAGAACCAACGTAATGCCCAACAGAAGACATACCACCATAACTTGGGATCAGGTGGCTACCCGACTGCCATTAAGAAGTGGAACAAAATGGAAGCAGACCTTCTTGCCAAGGGTATCACACCAGAATCACTCGAGTGGGGAGAGCGTGCAAAGAATTGGTTTTTTGCTCATGGGGGAACACTGGACCAGGAGACAGGGAAGTGCGTTTATGGCGCAAGACTGCAAGAAGCAGCAGAAAGATTGTTTTATGCTCAGAGAGCTACTGCTAGTGGTGCGTTTAGGCCCAACAGAGAGAAGGATGAACTGACATACGCCATTGAGACTATTGAACACGGTGGCCAAACTAGAGGCAAAGGAAGTGTCTCGTGGGAGCATGGATTCCCTCATGACAGACCTTCCTACAGAAGCCGCCAGAGAAAGAAGGAAGAAGAGGCACAGCGGCTCTAGAGGTTGGAGGAAGCGGTGCGTGAAGCACAGGAGTGGGAAAAAAACCTTGAAGCGAGAATGCAGGAGGAAATCAGAAGGCAAGTGCAAATAGCAGTGAGTGCAAGCAAGCAGGCATCAGAGCCAGGAATCAACATTAGCCCCCCTGCTCAGTTGAAAAGCAGCTACGCTTCCACGGAGATACCAAATCAAGGGGACACAGGACTGCGCTTCCCTGTGGATGATGTCACTGAACCTTGTACATCATGTGAGCTACACATTCTGAAGGGGAATTCCACAATCAAGGTGGCTATCGGTCTTGTTAATCCTATCGACCGAACCAAGACACCAAGGATTCATGGGAATATAATCCAAGAAGGATATGCTACCATCTCGGTAGATAAAGCTGAAAAAGGTTTTAGTGATTTGCCTCTTGACATTCCTAGAGGTGATGGCGAGAAGACTCTAGGAGAAGCAGAGAAGACATTCATTCTATGGCACAAGTGCTACATCATCATTCCCAGGATGTCGCCTCCACCTCCTCCTGAACTACCTCACCATAGGTGCGGATGAAAACACTACATCATTAATTTATATTGGCTTAAATAATTAACAATCTGCTCATAATAATATGTCATTCCTTTTTTGTAGCAGATCCTCCCCCAACCTAAGTCCAATTGATCAATCGCTAGATCATCATAGTGCTCTGTACGATGACAATGTGTTGGAAGGCGAGGCTGCATCCACACCATCTCCAAGGAGGTCTCCAATGCCGCAGCCGCCACCTCCAAGGAGGTCTCCAACGCCGCTGCCACCACCTCCAAGGAGGTCTTCAACGCCTCCCCCGCCCCTGCCTACCAAGAAGCCAAGTACTAGCAAGAGGCCAGCCCCGCAAACGAAGAACCAGCCCCCGCCGGCAAAGAAAGCCACCGTGAAACCAAGGGCTATTCCCAAAATAATATCTGAAGAGAAGGAAGAAGTAACTGATGCATATAAAAAAGATATGTCCAGATTCTATGACAAACTTAAAAAGGATCAAGAAGTAAGGAGAAACCCGGAGAAACCGTACTTCTTCGTAGCTCCAGATATTCTAAGAAAAAAGGTGGCTTCTTACTAGCAACAACAGCGGGAATCTCGTAAGCCGTCCAAATCAACATTAATGGACTATGACCGCACTCTCACCAAGTCAATTGAGGCGGCACAGAAAAAGAAGCGGGTAGGGAAAGGAGTTGCACAACTCAGACAACAATCGCACCAATCAGTCCCCCCACTAGTTGTTGGTAATGAATATGGTTCGAATTTAGGATTAATGCATCAGGCAAACAAACCTCCGGATGTCGATTTGGATCACCTTGGTGAATTTATTGAAGAGACTAGTCTCGACCTTTACCAGATGTTTGGTGATAGAAACATTGAGAGTGCGGCGGAGGTTGATACTTGGAAGAAAAAATTTCTACTAGGCCAGAGTCTATACAACCCTCAAGCCTTAGGTAATTTGGGGACACAAATGTACCTGCTAAACAACAGGTACATGCAGGCGTCTACCGGTGGATACTTCTGCGTTGGTGTCAGAATTAGAGATGAACATTGATTCCGTGGTGATGATGTTATGTATGTTGACTAAGGATGAAAACGGAACGGAAATATCCCGAACCGAACCGCATCGTTTTCTATATTTAATCTGATCGAATCCGCATTTTCTTGTCCGACTTTACCGTTTTCGCTTTCGCATTTGAGATGTTTCGTATTTCAAATGTAAAAGTAGAAAACGGTTTACACATTTTTCGACCGTTTTCTACTTTTCTACTTTTAATTTGAAATATTCCGAATTCAAAATTCGGTTTAAACCGAATTTGGCCAACTGCACAGGTCATACAGCCCAATTACAGGCTGCTCCCACGAGCTACGTTCTTTCTACTGGTGGCTAGCTGCCCTCTCTTATAGACGACGCCCAGCCTCATCTCTCTTATTATGTATTTGGTTTGTGCACTTGTTAATGCTATGCACTTGAACTAGATTATGCATGTTTAGTTGTGAACTTGTTATGTATTTGGTCGTACACTTGTTAATGCTATGCACTTGTAGAATTTCATCAACTATGCCACCTGACCTCTCTGGACAAAGTTATCATTAGCTGCTATTGCCTATAAGTAATAATTCTTTCGATCTATTATTAAACTCATCATATGTGTGTATATGCATATAAATTATCCTAACAAGTACTATATATATGCAGATTTACAATGACAGAGCGCAGAAAGAAAGGCTGCAATAAAATTGGTTTTGTTCATCCCCATATAGTATTTAAAGACCCAGTTACTCCAAAGCCTAATTGGAAGTCTAAGTCAGAGAGTAACATCATGAACTTCTTAGTGAACCAACGCCACAAGAAGGATATACTCTTCCCCTACAACTTCAAGTGAGTGTTAATAATGCCGATCATCCTTAATGGCTCATATGTTGATTCTAGTTAATTAATGAGTGTTATGCGTTATATCCTATAAACACATGCAGCAATCACTGGATATTGATGGACATCGATCTGGTGAAAAGTCACTTGATAATCTATGACTCGATGAGAAAACCACAACAAGACTACCAAGATATGATAGATATTATCCAGAGGTAATTTCGGTATCTCTAGCAACTATATATACACACAAACATGATAATTAACTATATCTAATGACGTGGCAAATTTTTTATTGGGCAGTGTTTGAAAAACCTTTATTGAGAAGCAACACATGGGAAAATGCAAAGCACCACTGAATATAATCTCTTTGAAAGTAAGTCCCCTAAATCGCATCATCTTTATTAATTAAACATATAGCTTTCACCGGATCACCAGATTGGATGACAAATGTTTTTCTCGTAAAGTGGTGTCTGAGGCAGGAACAGGGGAACAACTACTGTGGTTACTATGTTTGCGAGTTTATCAAGCAGGTCTCCCAAAGAACTCCTACAGAGAGACTCAAAGTACGTTAAAATACACTATATATTCATTTAATTATTATTATTGATTGTGTTACTATGTCTTTATATATATATATATATGTATATATATATATATGTACATATATTAATTTATTTTACTTTAATTCAAACCTGTAGGCTCGATGGTTGGAGGAAAAGGTCATACGGCAAGACCAGTTCAAAGCAATTCAAGAGTTTATAGCCAGATTTTTTAATGACCAGGTCATCGATTCCAAGGGCGAGTTCTACTTCAACCCAACACTGCCATGGAAGCCAAGCTAGAGGATGAGAGGAAACTTGTTATATCACAACAACTGTAATGCAATCTTTTGTAATATATGCACATGAAATAATATAATGTAAAATACACATATGCATGCATATATATATATAGTTCTATGTTTGAATTGTGTCATTTAATACATTCATTGTGCTTGAACCGAAACATACTATACGCGCATATAAATGTATTATTAGCAGCGTACAATACGACTTCGAAAACCTATTTTGAAAAGAAAAGAAAAAAAACCCTTTAGTCCCGGTTGGTATTACCCACCGGGACTAAAGGTCCCCCTTTAGTCCCGGTTCCTAACCCGGGACTAAAGGACCCCCTTTTGTCCCGGATGCTTACTCTCGGGTGGGGAACCGGGATTAGAGAGAGTTCCCCACCGGGAGTAAAGCCCTGTCTCTATACCAGTGAGAGTGATGTTACTAAATTATACAAATAATTACACTATTCATTTACAAGTCATAAATGAATCTCTTCGCTGCTATAAAATGGACACGATCCTCGGGCGGTCACCCCCGTGCTCACAAGCTGACGCTTGCACCATCCCCACGGCCAGCGTCCTCCTTGTGGGTCCCTGCTGAAGCTTCTCTTTCCAAGGGTGGCCGTCGGGGAGCTATGACTTCCGCAGATCCACTAGCAGGGCAGCAGAGTTCCTCGGATTTGAAATTCTGGCCTCTAGAAGATGAGGTAAGCTCGGACGAGGAGGAAGAGGATATTCAGGCTGAGGGGCAGCTTTGCAGGATGAGGTAAACTCGGTGGGGGCTGACATGTCTTCGTGTGATGCTCAGGTGGAGCTTCCCGTCTCTGCTAGTGGAGCTGCGATGCACCACACAGTGGTGCAGGGGGTAGCGGATAGGTATGTTTCACTGGTAGAGAACAGACCTTTGATCCAAGGGTCAAATCAGGCTCTAGTCTCGGAAAATATTACGTTCGGGACTAGAGAGACCTTTAGTCCTGGTTGGTGGTTCCAACCGGGACTAAAGGTCCCTGTCCAACGGCTCCTGCGCCAGGCCGTTGTGGCAGGGGACCTTTAGTCCCGGTTGGAGCCATCAACCGGGACTAAAGGTCGACCTTTACTCTCGGTTGGTGGCTTCAACCGGGAGTAAAGCTTTTGTCCCGGCTAGTGGCGTGGCCCGGGACTGGAAAGTGACCTTTAGTCCCGGTTGGATCCACCAACCGGGCCTAAAGGTCCCCCCTATCAATTCTGCTGGCCGTCTTCTTTCTCCCCGAGCCCGTCCGAGAGCTTCAGTTCAAATTTAAGCAGTGTTCTTGCTCTTTCTCCATCCATTCTTCGATTCCTCCATCGATTTCTACGATTCCTCCGTCGATTCTTCGATTCTAAAGGTTACCAACTTCATACTCTCATGTTTCACCATTGTCTTATCTCATTTTGTTCACTATATATATGGTTCTTTATTGTGTTTTTTCATTTGTAAGCAATTTGAGCTCAAAATCACTTCAAGCTTGCATATTTACATGAAGGAAGGTTAAAGTAGCTATTAAAAACTAGTATTCACCGTTCATTTGTAGCATGCATAGCACACTTCATTGTTTAGAGATATAGAGAATTTTAGAGTTTTTTTAATTTTATTTGTTTATAAAATGAGAAATTTATAGTGTATTAAAAAATGAGTATAGAGAGTAGATGACAACTGCTTCCGGGTCCTCGGCCTCTCATGGGTTTCCAAAGCGACTTAGGCCGGGCCTCTCACTCATTGCATGCGGCAAGTGTTGTGATGAGACGAAGATTGTGATGGAGTACCGAGTGAAGAAGGAGGGTCCCAACAAGGGTCGCATTTTCTACAAGTGTCCGGATCGCAATGTGAGTTATTTTATCGTATTTAATGACTATGGTTAGTTTATACCTATTTTCATGATGGTTGTGATTAAAGTTCTAATTTTCTGTTTTAATTTCAGCGGGATGGCCCTGGATGTTCAGACTTCTACTGGGAGGAAGGGTATGTTGAACTCGTGCAAAAATATCTTGCACAACAGGTAGATATGGCGGCTAATGAGGCAGTGATCCAGCCAAAGAAGTCCAAAGATGTTGAACAAACGGGGATCTGTCTGTTTTAGTTGGGATTGGTCGCGAAATCCTTGTGCTGCTGAAGTGCATTTTAGCTTTAGTGTTTTTAGTGGTAGTTTGGATTGTCTACATTGTAGCGAGACTTTCTTAAATTTATAGCTTTTGTGGTGGTATGCATGTTGTATAATTAACTAATTATGTTCTAGGTTTTAATACGGTATTTATGTCATGTAATGCAGATGAGTCGGCATTGGATGTACAATGCTGATCGTCGCTCCCAAGAGTTCATGGACGGCGTGCATTCTTTGTTACGTGCGGCTGAGGTAAACAGACGCGATGGTTTCATGTGCTGCCCATGTGCCGTATGTAAGAATACGATGGAATATGCTAACTCAAAGACTCTTCATTCACACTTGTTCAAGTCGGGTTTCATGCCAAACTATATTTGTTGGACGAAGCACGGAGAAACCGGAGTTGTATTGGAAGAAGGTGAAGAAGAATAATAGGGCGATGATGACATTTTTGCTGAATATGGTGCCTTCAATGATACTGCAATGGGGGAAGCTATAGAAGAGGTGGGGGCAAAGGAGAAGCCCGCTGAAGAAGAGGTGGGGGCAGAGGAGAAGCCCGCTGAAGAAGAGGTGGGGGCAGAGGAGTAGCCCGCTGAAGAAGAGGTAGGGCAGAGGAGGAGCCCGCTAACGATCTTGGTCAGGCCATTCGTGACGCACAAAGAGAATGCGAAAGTTAAAAGAAGAAGATCAAGTTCGACCGCATGCTAGAGGATCACAAGAAATTGCTATACCCAACTTGTGATGCGGGGTAGAAAAAGTTAGGTACCACATTGGAATTGCTGCAATGGAAGGCAAAGAATGGTGTATTTGACAAGGGATTCGCGGAGTTACTAAAAATCCAAAAGAAGATGCTTCCGAAGGATAATGAATTGCCCAGCACTACGTACGAAGCAAAACAGGTAGTCTGCCCTTTAGGATTAGAAATCCAGAAGATAGATGCATGTCCTAATGACTGCATCCTCTACCGTGGCATGGAGTATGAGAAGTTGGATGCATGCCCTGTATGTCACGCGTCGCGGTATAAGATCAGGCGAGATGACCCTAGTGATGTTGAGGGCGAACGTCCCAAGAAGAAAATCTCTGATAAGGTTATGTGGTATGCTCCTATAATACCACGCTTGAAATGTCTTTTTAGAAACAGAGACCATGCAAAGTTGTTGCGATGGCACAAAGAAGACCGTAAGGTAGACAATATGTTGAGACACCCTGCTGATGGGTCCCAGTAGAGAGCAATCGATAGAGAATTCCCCGAGTTTGCAAGTGACGCAAGAAACTTAAGGTTTGCTTTAAGTACGGATGGTATGAATCCTTTCAGGGAGCAGAGTAGTAGTCATAGCATTTGGCCTGTTACTCTATGTATCTACAACCTTCCTCCCTGGTTATGCATTAAGCGTAAGTTTATTATGATACCGGTGCTCATCCAAGGCCCAAAGCAACCTGGCAATGACATCGATGTGTACCTGAGGCCACTAGTTGAAGAACTTCTACTTTTGTGGAACAAGCCAGGTGTACGCGTGTGGGATGAGCACAAGCAGGAGCACTTTGACCTGCGAGCATTGTTGTTCGTAACAATTAATGATTGGCCAGCTCTAAGTAATCTTTCAGGACAATCAAACAAGGGATATAATGCATGCACGCACTGTTTCGGTGACATGAAAGGTATATTCTTGAAAAAGTGTCGCAAGGTCGTGTACCTTGGGCATCGACGATTTCTTCCTGCAAATCACCCCGTAAGAAAGAAAGGCAAGCATTTTAAAGGGAAGGCAGACCACCTGACCAAGCCTCGCAACCAAACCGGTGAGGATACTCGATATGGTCAATGATGTGAAAGTCGTCTTTGGAAAAGGACATGGTAGCCAACCTGTTCCGAATGACGCTAACTGGTCATGCACCCATGTGGAAGAAGAAGTCCATATTTTGGGAGCTACCCTATTGGCAAGTCCTAGAGGTCCGCAGCTCGATCGACGTGATGCACCTAATGAATAATCTTTGTGTGAACCTGCTAGGCTTCATGGGCGTGTATGGGAAGCCTAAGGACACAATTGAAGCACGACAGGACCTGCGATGTTTGAAAGAATGAGACAACCTGCATCCAGAGAAGACAGATGATGGACACCAGTACTTAAGTCCTGCCAGCTACACTCTTAGCAAAGAAGAGAAGGACAGCTTGTTTGAATGCCTAGATAGCATTAAGGTACCGTCTGGATTCTCCTCGAATATAAAGGGTATAATAAATGTGCCAGAGAAGAAATTTGGACACTTAAAGTCCCATGACTGACACGTGCTCATGACTCAATTGCTTCCAGTTGTATTAAGAGGAATTCTACCGCCAAATGTACGTCTAACCACCGTGAAGCTATGTGCATTCCTCAATGCAATTTCTCAGAAGACAATCGATCCAACGGATCTAGCGAAACTACAGAATGATGTGGTATAATGTCTTGTCAGCTTTGAGTTGGTGTTCCCTCCATCCTTCTTTGATATCATGACACACCTCCTAGTTCATCTGGTCAAGGAGATTACTATTCTCGGTCCTGTGTTCCTACACAACATGTTCCCCTTTGAGAGGTTTATGGGAATCCTGAAGAAATATGTTCACAACCATGCTCGGCCAGAAGAAAGCATCACCAAGGGCTATGGAACAGAGGAGGTCATTGAGTTCTGTGTTGACTTCATTCCTGATATTAACCCGATTGGTGTTCCTGAATCGTGACACGAGGGGAGACTAAGTGGAAAGGGGATACTAGGGAAGAAAACATATATTGGTAAGGGTGATGATTATTTCAATAAAGCACACTACACATTTCTACAGAACTCCTCCTTGGTAGATCCGTATATCGAGACACACAAGAACCTCCTCCGATCTGAGTTTTCAGGGAAGTCTGAAGCATGGATTACGCGTCAGCACATGGAAACTTTCAGCGACTGGTTGCGAAAAGAATGTCAGGGTGATGAGAGTATTGATGAGGAGCTATATTTGTTGGCTAGGCAGCCATCGTGGCATATTCTCACATACAAAGGGTACGAGATAAATGGGAATATATTTTACACAGTAGCACAAGATAAAAGGAGCACCAACCAGAACAGTGGTGTCTACATAGATGCCACCGACCCTTGTGGGAACAAGCAAACATACTATGGCCGTATAGAGGAGATATGGGAACTAGACTATGCACCTCATTTTAAGGTACCTTTGTTCAAGTGCCAGTGGGTAAAGACGACTGGAGGCGGGGTAGCAGTCGACAACTAGTATGGAATGACAACAGTGGACCTCAACAATATTGGGTACAAAGGCGAACCGTTTGTCCTTGCGAAGGATGTGACTTAGGTGTTCTATGTCAAGGACATGTCTACAAAACTGAAGAGAGGGAAAAACGACAACCACCCAATCAATGATGAGCCAAAGCACCACATAGTTCTTTTAGGAAAAAGAAACATCATCGGAATTGAAGACAAGTCAGACATGTCAGAAGATTATGAAAATGATGACCGAATTTCTCCCTTCATAGTGAACAAAGACCCTAGCATCCAGCTAAAGGATGAGGACACTCCATGGTTACGGCGCGATCATAACCAAGGGACATACATCAAGAAGAAGTTCATTACTAGTGCCCGCTTGATATATATATTGATGTTCAATAGTGTGTATTAGAGATATTATGTAATAATTGTGAATTTATGTTTGATGTTGAATTATGTCACGTTGAAATGATGTGAAAACAAATTTATGTTTGATGTTGGAATTATGTCACGTTGAAATGATGTGAAAACAAATGTATGTTTGATGGTGGGATTATGTCACGTTCAAATGATGTGAAAACAAATTTCCAGTCGAAACACAAGAGTTTTTCTGAATTAATTAAACACTATATTTTTGCATTATCGAAATAGTAATTTAAACACTATATTGTGTTTTAAAACTTGTTAAAAAATTAAAACTTTTTATCACATAATTTTCCTGTGTGCAATAAAGCAAAATAGAATCTATATTTTTTTAAATACTTTTATGTCTTTTATTTAATTTTTTGTGAAATTAACTATCCTTTTATCATTTGTGTAAAAAGAAATATATTAAAATCCTAATGAATTGGCGGGCAGCGAAACTGCAGTTTGGCTGCCTGCCAAAAACCTTTAGTCCCAGGCGCCACCACCAGCCGGGACTAAAGGAGTGACCTTTAGTCCCGGGCGTTAATAGGGCCCGGGACTAAAGGGCCTTTAGTCCCAGCTGGTGGTGGCACCGGGGACTAAAGGTCCTCTCCCTTATATAGCCTCTGCGCCCGCCCCGGCCCCTCTTCTTCCTCCTCCCCACTGTCGAGCCAAGCCCTAACAGACCCGCCGCCGCTCGTCCGATTCGCCACCGACGCCGCACCTCGCGAGCGCTCGCACGCACACCGGCGCCCCACCGCCCCAACGTCGCATGCCCCGACTAAGCGCGCTCGCCGACGCGTCGCCCCCCGACCACCCTAGCCCGGCGCCCCAACGCCCCACCGCCCCAACGCTCAGCCCCGACGCCACACTATGGCCCAGCCCGACGCCACGGCGCCCCTGACGCACGCCGCCCCTGATGCCACGCCGCCCCTGGCGCCCGACGCCACGCCACCACTGACGCCGCGCGCATGGCCCTGACGACTCCACCCTGGCCCGGCCGGCCACGACGCTCACGCCGCCACCGACGCCACCCGACCTAGCCACTGACACCGCCCTCATCATCACCGCCTCCGGACGCCCATCACTGCCGACCCCTACGTACGTCGATCGTCACTGCCGACCCCTATGTACATTGATGTGTTTGTATGTGATCTATGCAGAGGAATGCCTCGTTGTGTTGTACGCGGAGCAACGCTGTCGTTGTGTTGTATGCGGAGCAACGCCGCTTCGTTGTGTTGTATGCGGAGCAACGCCGCCTCGTTGTGTTGTATGCGGAGCAACGCCGCCTCATTGTGTGTATGCGGAGCAACGTCGCCCCGTTGTTGTATATGCAGAGCAACGCCGCCCCGTTGTTGTATACCCTAGCGAGAACGACGATTCACCCTAGCGAGAACGACGATTCGCCCTAGTGAGAACGACGATTCGCCCTAGCGAGAACGACGAATTCGCCCTAGCGAGAACGACGAATTTGCCCTGCCAGTTCTCGCTAGAGCGAATTGTCGTTCTCGCTAGGACGAATTCGTCGTTCTCGCTAGGGCAAATTCGTCGTTTATATGACTTGTTTACATATATGACTTGTTTATATATATGACTTATTTACATATATGACTTGTTTACATATATGACTTGTTGACATATATGATTGTTTACATATATGAATTGTTTATATATATGACTTGTTTATATAACTTGTTTATATGACTTGTTTATATATGTGACTTAGATTTATTTTGTATATGACTTATTGTACATATATGACTTGTTTATATATATGAATTGTTTATATATATGACTTGTTTATATGACTTGTTTATATATGTGACTTAGATTTATTTTGTTTATGACTTATTGTACATATATGGCTTGTTTACATATATGACTTGTTTATATATATGTGAGTTAGATTAATTTGTATATGACTTATTGTATATATACGACTTGTTTATATGTGTGACTTAAATTTTGTTAAATTTGTTAGATATGGCTGCCCCGGGAGACAACATGGAGGAAGAAATGATGAATATTATTGCCAATGCTGGTGAGCAGGATGTTGATGACGGAAGTCAATACCTAGCTCTTGAAAATGAGCAAGAAAATGTTTTGCAAGAAAATACAGGCGATGTATATATACTAAATATATATTATATGTGAATATTGTATATATTTCTGTGTACAAAAGATATTTATTTATTATTTTTTTATATGTAGCCCTTTGGATCGGCAACCACAATGGCGAAGAGCAAAAATGTTCGAGGACCGAAGAAACCACTGGAGGGCCGGTACATAATATCGGAATTCAACATCGAGACAGGCGAACCACTTGGTCCACATAAAAGGAAATTCGTGGAACACTATGGGTACCTTGTAAGGGACAGAATTCTGATCAGTATCCATGAATGGAAGAAAAAGATCAACGAGCCTTATGTTAGTTTTGTCTCTAACGTTGACAAGAATTTGCTCTGGAATGATATCCTTGCCCATTTCACGTTGCAAGCGGATGATTATGATGATATCAACGATGATGAATTGAAGGAGCTAGTTCGATTGTGGGCTATGAAGAAGATGGCCACACAATTCTAGACTTGGAAGAAACACCTATACAACACATACATCAAGAAGAATGAAACACCGAATTTCAATATTGCTACGGGCCCGATCTCGAAACAGAGGCCCTATTGAAATGATTTCATAGAGTACAAGACATCAGCAGAGGGTGAGGCACGGGTGAGAAGGAAATAAGAGAATGCCTGAAAAAAGGTATACCACCATGACATGGGATCAGGTGGCTACGATACTGCCATTCCGAAGTGACAAAAAATGGAAGCGGACATTATTTCCATGGGGATCGAACCAGAATCAGCCAAGTGGCCCCCACGCTCGAAGAATTGGTTTTTCGGTCATGGGGGAAGACTCGACCCACAGACCGGTCTGGCAGTGTATGGGCAAAAACTCGAAACAGCAGCACGCCAATTGGCTTTTGCTATAGAAGCTAAAGAGATTGGTGTGTTCAAGCCCAATAGAGAGAAGGATGAGCTGACGTATGCCATCGGGACTGCTGAACACACTGTCCGAACCAGAGGCTTAGGACACAACACTCCATGGGTTCATGGTTTCCCTAATGACAGGGAAACCTACTGAAGCAGCCAGGAGAAGCAAGGAGGAGCAAGCAGCGTAGGTGACAATGTTGGAGGAAATGGTGCTTGAAGCAAAGGAGCGAGAAAAAGCAATTGAAGCAAGAATGCAGGAAGAAATCAGAAAGCAAGTGCAGATAGCAATGAGTGCCCAGAGGCAGGCATCAGAGCCAGGAATGAATGTTAATATTAGCCCCCCTGGTCAGTTGAAAAGCAACTGCGCTTCCACTGAGCTGCCAAAGCAAGATGACGCAGCACTGCGCTTCCCCGTGGATGATGTCACTACTCCAATGACATCAATTGAGCTACATGTTCCACGGGGGAATGACACAATCAAGGTCGTTGTCGGTGTTTTTAGTCCTCCAGACCCTACCAAGACACCAAGAATTCATGGGGCACCAATACAACCTGGATATGCTAGGGTCGCAGTGGATAAAGTGAGCAAAGGTTATGAGGATCTAGCTCTTGACATTCCTGGAGGTGATGGAGAGAAGACTCTAGGAGAAGCAGAGAAGGCATATATACTATGGCGCAAGCGCTACATCATTATCCCTGGGGTGTCTGCTCCACCGCTAGCAGACATTAGGTGCGGACAAAAGTTAATAAAACAATTTTTTGATAATTTTCTATGGGCATGACTAATAATAAGCATTTACTTATATCTCATTATTTTTTGTACTCACAAAGCAGGGCCTCCGCCAACCAAAGTCCAGTTGTTGCTTCTCCCAACCATCATAGTGCTCAGGGCAATGATGACGCCTTCGAAGGCACTACTGCATCCCCACCATGTCCAACTCCTCCACCGCCTCCAAGGAAGTCCACAACTCCTCCACCGAGGTCTCCAACGCCTCCGCCACCTCCAAAGTCTGCACTGCCTCCAAGGCGGTCTCCAACGCCTCCCCGCCTCCAAGGAAGCCAGCCCCTAAGAGGTTCGCCCCGCAAACGAAGCCGTTGCCCTGCCCGCCGGCAAAGAAGCAGAAAGCAAATACTCATCCAGTTATTCCCTAAAAACTATCTTATGAGAAAAGTGAACAGGAATTAAAGGATGCAGTACAAAAAGAAGTGACAGATTTCTTTGAAAGTGCAAAACAGGCACGACGAGCGAGGGAGAACCCGGAGCCATCATACTTCTTCCTACCTCCAGATCAGCTAAGAAAGAAGTTGGAACAAACAAACAGGATTCTCTTAAGAGCGCCGCGAAACAACCGATATCGGACTATGACCGCTCTCTCACCAAGTCATATGAGGCGGCGCAAAAAAAGAAGAGAGTAGGGAAAGGTGTTGCACAACTCGGACAACAATCGCAACAATCAATCCCCCTCTTGTCGTTTCTAACGAATATGGTTCAAACTTAAACTTAGTGGAGGAGGTAGGCGGCTATGAGTCGTTTCTTCGGTTTTATGATGACACTGGTTTGAACCTTGCCGAAGTGCTCGCTGAAGGACCATCTGCTCCGGAAGTGGATCCTTACAAGAAATTTGTACCAGGCCAGAGTCTATACAACCCAGAGAAATTAGGTGAACTGGGTACGCAAATGTACCTGCTAAACGGGTGGTACATGTCGGCGTCTGATCCGAGACAAATCTATCTTTCTGTTAGAATTAGAAACCACCATTACTTCTGTGGCAATGACATTATCTATGTCGAGGTTCCAGAATTACACCAACTATGCCACCTGAACTCTCTTGACAAAAGTCTCATTAGCTACTATTGTCTGTAAGTGTGATTATTTTCTACTATATTCACAATTTCTTTATTATATATTCACAATTTTCATGTATGCAGATATGAGATGACAGAACTTAGAAAGAGAAAGGATAATGATGTTGGGTTCATTGATCTGTATGCCGTATACAAACACCCTAACCCCTCGAAGGATTATAAGCCTCAAACTGAGAGAAATCTCATGAATTTCTTAGTGAACCAACGCGACAAGAAGGAGATACTCTTCCCCTACAACTTCAAGTGAGTGTTATTATAAATAATTAATGTCGATCATATATATGGGACATCAATATTTCCTTACTAGCTAGTTACCTCTCTCTCACACACACACATATATATATATATATATATATATATATATATATATATATATATATATGTTTATGCAGCAATCACTGGATATTGATGGTCATTGATATGGCCAATAGTAGATTGAAAATCTTAGACTCATTGAGAAAACCGCAAACGGAGTATCAAAACATGATAGATATTATACAAGGGTAATTAATTTAGTTTCTCTATAACAACATATATATATATAATGGCGCCGATCTCTCAACAATTATTAAAGGTTAAATTATTTTTTTATTTTATTGGGAGCAGGGTTTGGAAAAGGTTCATTGAGGAACAAAAAATGAAACATTGCAAAGCGTCACTGGGTGTAATCGCACATAAAGTAAGTACTATAACTACACATTTATATTCAATTAACACCATATGATGATTTTAATTCACCCTAATTGATTTTTTTGTCGTAAAAGTGGGTTATAAGGCAGGAGCAGGGTAACAACTACTGCGGATACTATGTTTGCGAGTTCATCATGGCATACTCAAAGAGAACTCCTGAAGAGCAACTCAAAGTACGTATATAAATATTTTTTCCTTTATATTATTTCGATCATATATTTACAATTTCTTTATTGCTCTCATTTGTATAAGTAATTACATGAGCAATACACATACATATATATATATATATATTAATACTTTTTTCTTTAACTTTTATTGAAGACTGAATGGTTGAGGGAAAGAGTCATACGACTTGACCAACTTAAAGCAATTCGAGAGACTAGCAAGATTTCTAAATGACCAGGTCATCAACCCTAACGGCGAGTTCTACAATGACGACCCGAACGAAACGTGGATGCCAAATCTGGAGGAGTAAATTGCTAAGGACATAAACAATTTATATATCAAACATTTGTAATATATATATATATATATATATATATATATATGTATGTATGCACATATTATATGTACATAAAATAACGTGTGTATATATATGATCATCATATATATATGCATGCACGCGTATATTCGTTTGTTATTTATGTACAAAGTTCGAACGAAAACTTACGCGTGTGAAGTACACATATATATTACTATTAGCAGCGTATTCGAAAATATATTTTAATATCAAAACTAATCATTAAATGAAAAAAGACACCAAAAATAGAAATCAGAAAAAGAAAAAAAAGGGACATTTAGTCCCGGTTGGTAACACCAACCGGGACTCAATGTCCTGCCCCGTGGCGGTCCCTGACCAGGCCTGGAGGCCCCCTTTACTCCGGGTTGATGTTTTCAATCGAGACTAAAAGTCTCCCTTTAGTCTCGGGCGTCAAGCCGGGACTAAAGGAGGGTACCTTTAGTCCCGGATTGGTGCTCCCGGTTGGAAAACCGGGACTAAAAGGATTTGCCAATCGGGAGCAAAAAGCCTTGCTACACCTTGTTTGTTTTCTTGTGTCGCAGGATTGGAGGATAAACAGCACCGTCGTGCCCTGCATTGTGGTAGCCAGAGTCAAACCAGGCTCTGGCAACCGACATGACAGCATCATTGCAGGGCTCATCCTCCTCTTCTCGCAAGCTCCATCGGCATCACTCGGACCCGAACAGGACCACATCCTGTAGCTGAAACACCAAGGCCTTGCCCAGTGCCGGTCCTAGGATTTTAAGGACCCTCTCGCGATTCCATCGTAATGGCCCCTCTCGACCATGTATAAAATCTTATAATATATAGGCACTAATTTTACTTGTAAAACGAAAGCAAATTCAATAACATATTTTTAATTTAATATGACTAATAATTATCGAGGAATAATGTAGATTAAGAAATATATTTATAGATGTATGATAATTATCGAGGAACAATGTAGAATAAAAAAGCAATATATTCGTTTTCTTTTATCACCCATGACAAATGTTTCTTAGGTAATATTCTAAAATTCTAACACCTAAATTAGAAGAAAAATATGACTATATGGGTACAAAGTACTAGAAGTCCGGAATACTATATAAATAATTAATTTGGATTAAAAATAAAAAGAAAAAAAATATTTTGGGCCTAAACAATTGATCGGTGATCGCAATTCGTAAGAAGCCAAGAATCAAGATTTCGTCGTCGTGGAGCCCTGCCTGGTCGCCGTCCTAGAGCGCCGTGTCCGTGTCTTCGGTAGTCTAACTCTTCGCGGCGGCGCGGCTCGCCAGCTCCGCGTGTGTAAGGCGCACGTCGTGAACTCACGATCAGAGTGTGTTGTGTGCAGCGTGACTCCTCGCCTCCTCTCTACCCGAGGGCTGTGGAAAAAGGAAACTAGGAAAGAAATGTCGATGTTGTCTTTTTAGGCTGCCTGGACAGTTTTATGTCTCTCTTCCCGTTAGTTTGCTAATGCCTAATGAACTATAGGACCTAGGTTTGTATAACTGGACTTAGGCCCCTTCTCCGCTTGGACCCTCGATCATCGCACCTCGTGCCCTACCCCTAGGGCCGGCACTGGTCCTGCCCGTCCTCCAGGGGTGCTCCGATCTCTACCAGGACCACTACCTCCTCTACCTGAATACATCTGATCAGCAGCAACAGACCAGCGGTGTGGTGGGGCAGCAGCCGAAGCTTCTGCCTGTCTAGCGCTGTGGGTAGATGAAGAGTAAACGGTGTTCAATGGGATGCAACCTTCTCTAGCGCGCTGCATGAATAAGTTCAGGACGGAGTTCGCCTTAGTTGTGGCAAGAACGCGTTCTAAATTTCATCCAGCAATAAATGAATGGCTAGTCTCCCTTATGTAATTGCCCTAATTTGTTTCCTCTCTTCTTTTATATCCTGAATTTCTACTTTGGAACAGTCCTCCCTTTTTTTAATTTATGCATCCAGTAGGGGGCAACCCCTCCTGTTTTGGTAAAAAAAAAAGAACAAATGGAGGCCGAGACTCTTTAGCGCATCCTTCCTGACTGCGAAAATAGCTCGCATAGGAACGATGCAATGGTGAAACGGGCCACTCTTCCCTGGTTGTGAATTAGAATTGACCGGCCCATCCCAGGAGATGGGAGGACAAAAATAGAAGTGTGTTCATCCAAGGCCACATTGGAAGATTCTTGTGACTACATGATTTTGAAAAACAAAATATAGAGTCTTTAGCATCTGCTAGATGTAAAGAGAGAAACAGAGCACTCCTATTTTATAAAGAAAAGAATTGCAGTTTCATCCCTTAAAAAAGGGAATCACACCACTTATAGCAATCGTTTAAACAAACACATGAACATATCCTACTAAAAACTCAACTACATATTAGCTACTTCTAGCGTATGACACGTTTTGGAGAATACATTCTTTGTTGTCATCACACTAGCCTTTCCCCACCACCCCCGTCGCCCCATCCACCCAGCAGCCTCACTGTGGTACTCCCCCCCTGCAAAGGTGCCCCTTGCTCCCTGGTACAACCCACCCGACCGCCGAAAGCTTTGCACCCAAGTGTTCGGCGGAATGCCTGACCCAGGCAAGTTCATCGCCCTCTGCGACTTCAGCCTCTCGAAGGCACTCAGCAAGGTGGACCGGGCGGGCGTGCGACGGCTGGCACCTAGGCTATCGGTGACGCATGACGCCTGGACGCCTCAAGCGATCAACGGAGATCGCCGACCAACCCGGGTACGCGATTTCAATCCGTTGCTCTTGAGAACTTCTATTGCCCTATCGTTAGGCCTATCGCTCCTTCCTTGATTGGTACTACTCGTGAGATTTGGATCTCGCAATCCAATGGGACTTCTCCTGTCTCCCCCGACTTCGTCTCCCGGGCGCTGAACTTCCATTTCTGTGCTCCTCCGGAAAGCTTCCACGTTACTTTGTTCTCCCCCCGCGTCTTCTTCTCCTCTGTCGCTTCTCCTTCTATCCAATCTTTCCTGGTTAAGATTGGCGTGTTTGCCTTGGAGGGGATCATCTTCAACCTCCATCGCGACGCCACTTCGGCGGCTCTGGCCATCTCATCGCCGTCGCCCTTTCCCTGTAGCACGGGCTCCGGTCCAGCAGCCATTTCAAATTTCAAATCGTGGCCTACTACTGTTCCAATGCCTAGGCCTCCTTCCCAGCCCACTTGCCTCTTCTGACGGTCAATGCACTCGATGACTCACCTCGCCGGTCTCCGCCGCAGCAGTAACTAAGTCTCTGATCTTGGCAGCGATAAGCAGTGAGCGGCTTGCCAAGGGCGGCACAGTAAACTCGAGTGCTTTTCTTGGACGGTGATGGTGACCGCCATGATGACTCACCCCGCCCCCCTCCGTTTCTATATCTCCTCTGGTTGCCACCTCACCTCCTCCTTGCCAGACCCGTCAACATGTAACACCTCTCCTACGGCATTCATTCCGTGCCTGGGGTGATTCACAGCTGGTTTCCCGTAAGGCGATGGAGCCGGTGAAGGAGAATGACTGCTATTTAAGCCATCGGAGGCCCAAAGCGGCTTTGCTATCGCTGTCTCGCGTCCGATCACCTCGTAGCCGTTTGTAGAGATCCTGTGAAGTGCACCAAGTGTCTCTCCATTGGCCACAAAAGCTTTGAGTGCAAGAGAAGGAATCCTGCTCTCGCCATGCAACCCTCCGACTATGACTCCTCTCATGCCAGCTTTCGCACTCAGCCCCCACCTGCATCCGCTCTCCCACCACCGCGGCCATGATCGCGGCTGCCACCAACCATGCTCGTCCCACCCACTCCATCCCCCACGGCGCTCGCATTCCCACTCCGCGTGCGCCGCCTCCTTCTCCTACCTCCCAGCACTCTAGGGCTGGGTCCTCCGAGCCTAGGCGCTCCATGGTGGAAGTCCACGTCAGCAACGGCAACTTCGAGCAGGCCAAGGTGTACGCCCACGTTGAGCTGGAGCACCCAGTTCATAGCCCGTTCCTCTTCATCCGTGCGGCCATGGAGCTGTGCTATGGCGCCCCCTGCTTCAACATGGTGGTGGGCCCCCGTGGAGTGGGGGTCATGGTATTTGACACCCTGGAGACCCGCGAGCGCATCGTCGGCATGTCGCCCATCCTCCATGACGACAACGCGATCACCCTCGAGAAGCATGAGGAGGCAGACGACCGCTTCATCTCCGACTACTCCATCTACGCCGAGATCGCAGCTGTCGGGTTCCCCTTCGAACACTGGGAGGAAGAGTTCGTTGTCCCCGTGTTAGCTGCGATCGGGAACGTCTGCTACTTGGACCCAAAGTGCAAGGAGAAGGTCGACCTCACCACCATGCGCGTCGTTGTCAGGCTCAACCACGCCAGCGAGATCCCTGATCGCCTCCTGGTCCGCAATCACAGCGGTCCTGCCTCCCTCCCCTTCATCTACCCCATTCGCATCTGGTCCGAGACAGGGTCACTGATCACGATTTCGCTAACTACTCGTTCACCCGCGTTCCCCTCCTTGGTCCTGACGGCTCCCACTCCATTCCTAGCTACCTCCCAATCCGTGCTCCGCCTCCGTACCACCCACCTGCTCCTCTCTCCTTTGAGGCACGCAACCCTCATAACATCTCTCCCACGCACACACTGTTCCTGTGGTATTCGAGTACGTGGGAGGAAGGGACCTCTTCGGCGCCTCTTCGCCCTACTGCTACCAGGCGTCCTACTCCTTATCCTACCCATGTCCCTGCTCCTACTATGGGCAGTGACACCCAAGGTTTTCATTATCGGAAATAAAAATTTATCGGAGGTCATGGATAAATAGGATAAGCAACATATATCGGAAATATCGGACCAAATTTAAAAAAATTCAAATTGTTTTGAAAAAATTCCGTAGAATTTGACTTGAAACTATTCCGAAGCTATTAAACATCACTTATTCACATATAAAAACAAGAATAAAATATTATAGTGTGGGATTATCGCACGGCTGAATTTGGGTTGTCTGTGTGGAAGCAGGAAAGAAGGGAAAAATTTGGCCGATGTCAAATTTTATCGGACCCTGTGGATAGAAAGGAAATTTCGGAAATTTCTGTGAATTTCGGCCGATAAAAAAAACCTTGGTGACACCCCTGCTTCACCTCCTGACGCCCCCAACTCCTCTCGGCGGGGCCGCTTGTTCTACCTCCCCTCGCTCTCCCTTGGAACGGCGTGGGTGGTCCCTGCTGCTGGTGATGTTGCTGCTCTGGAGGTGGCTGATGAAGATGCTGCGGAGGCAGCGGACGCTCTTCACCTCCTTTCGATCGGGGACACTGGCTCCAATCCTGGGCAGCATGATCTGGGAGAACCTGTCCCTCCTGGCGCCCCCAGCGCTGTCTTCACCTTCGGTGCTGGCACTGACGAGGAGCATGAGAGCTCTGCGCACAAGCGGCGTGCTCGCCGCAAACGTGCTGTGGACTGCACGCGCAAGCTGAGGCGCAGCACCAGGCTGGCGGAGAAGGAGCGCTCCGACTTCGAAGATCCCTCTGATCGTGCCTCTCGCGTTCAGGCCGCCCGTGTCGACTTTTCTGGTGCGTCCCGCCTGTTATAATTCTGTGGATCGACTAGGGTAGATCTAGGCGGATGAACACTTAGATCCGTGAAACACATGCACATTTAGACCTAGAACACTACACCGAGAGGAAGATAGGGTAGAGAGGGGCTGGTGATGAACCTGAGCCTCCAGATGAAGTCGCGGTTGTGCTGGCCATCGCTAGTTTGGTGATGGAGGCAGCACACGGGCAGCGACGGGTGAAGTAGAGGTTGCACGGACGTCGATGCAGTGCGGTCGGGCGTAGCAGTGACGACGGCGAGGATCAGCGGAGCTTCCCGTCGCTGGCTGCGCGCCCTCTTAGATCGGTCTAGGGTTTGTCGGTGGGTTTGCGGCTCACGGCCAACCTCGTGCTTTGAGCCGCCGGCCCCCACCTCTTTATATAGCGCAGTGCGACGGGGGCCCACCAACCATGTAGGGTTGGGCGTCCCCGATCAGGGCGCGTGACCAAGGCCCAATAAGTCGTTGGGCTTATTGGTTAGGAGATCAATCTAACATTCTCCCCCTTGATCTCACTATTACTTTTATGTTTAAACTTTAAACTTCAATCATTTTATCCTTACTCATTTCTTCACAGATGATGCATAGAGCATGTCTCATCGTCACGGTCAATCGCCGATAGATTTAACAGCTATAATGCACGTCTCTGATATGAAATAGTTACTTTAACTTTTGGGCCCTTTATAGTCCAGGAATCATAGGCTTTCCCTTAAACCCATGCCGGCTACATGTTCTCTGAACACGTTGGGTGGTAAGCCTTTTGTAAGCGGATCCGCGAGCATCTTTTCGGTACTTATATGCTCAAGATTTATCATTTGATCCCGGACTTTATCCTTCACAACATAATACTTTATGTCAATGTATTTGGCAGCACCACTTGACCTATTGTTGTGAGCATACTGTACTGCTGGATTATTATCGCAGTATAACTTTAGTGGTCTATTGATGTCGTCAACCACCTTCAAACCGGGTATGAACTTCTTTAGCCAGTTCACCTGCCCCGTTGCCTCATAACATGCTACAAACTCGGCATACATTGTGGATGATGTAGTGACGGTTTGCTTTGAGCTTTTTCATGAAATAGCTCCCCCTGCGAGAGTAAACACATATCCAGACGTGGATTTTCTATTATCTCCCGCATAATCAGAATCTGAATATCCCACTATATGGAGTGAATCAGATCTTCTATACGTCATCATGAGGCCTTTCGTTCCTTGCAAATAACGCAAGACTTTCTTTACCAATTTCCAGTGTTCTATTCCAGGATTGCTCTGGAATCTGTCAAGTAACCCGGTAACAAATGCCAAGTCAGGACGCGTACACACTTGAGCATATTGCAAGCTTCCGACAGCTGAAGCATATGGAACCACTTTCATTTGATCGATCTCATATTGGTTCCTGGGGCATTGAAAATCCCCATATCTATCGCCCTTGACAATAGGAGCAGGTGAGGGACTACATTTGTGCATACTGAATTTCTTTAAGACTTTTTCTATGTATGCCTTTTGTGACAGTCCTAATACCCCTTTACTTCTATCTCGGTGAATCTCGATCCCTAGAACGAACGAAGCTTCACCAAGATCTTTCATATCAAACTTTGAGGACAAAAACTTCTTTGTTTCCAGTAGTAGACTGACATCACTACTAGCAAGTAAGATATCATCCACATACAGGACAAGGAAGATAAACTTCCCATTCTTAAACTTTGCGTAGACACAATTGTCCTCAACATTATCTTTAAACCCAAAATTCTTTATTGTCTGATCAAACTTCAAGTACCACTGTCTTGAAGCTTGTTTTAATCCATAAATGGATTTCTTTAGGCGGCATCCCAAACGTTCTTTTCCTTCCATGACAAAACCTTTCGGTTGTGCCATGTAAATATTTTCCTCTAAGTCTCCGTTGAGAAATGCCGTCTTTACATCCATCTGATGTAATTCCAAATCATAATGTGCCACTAATGCCATTATGATTCTGAAGGAATCCTTATATGAGACTGGAGAAAAGGTCTCATTGTAATCAATCCCTTCTCTTTGTGTAAAGCCTTTTGCCACAAGTCGGGCTTTATATCTCTCTATATTCCCTTGAGAGTCAAGTTTTGTTTTGTAGACCCATTTACAGGCTACTGTTTTGGCTCCTTTAGGAATTATCTCCAAATCACAAACTTTATTTGCATTCATTGATCTCATCTCATCTTCCATGGCCTCAAGCCACTTTGACGAATGATCACTTTTCATGGCTTCTTCAAATGAGGTGGGATCATCCTCCATTTGAAATTCTTCAGTGTTGTACACTTCATAATCAGCAGGAATAGCTGATTTTCTAACTCTTTGAGGCCTTCTAGGGGCCTCCTCAATTGGCACATTTTCTGTCTGAGGCTGTTGCTGCTCCCCCTCATGTGTGGCAATAGGTTCTATAGGATCCTGAGGCACAGGTTCCTCATCATCATTCATTGTTGCCACAGGCGGGATAACAACAGGTGCTGGCACCACAGTGTCTTGTACTGTTGGTGCAGCAACAGCAAGTAGTGAGAAAAATGGCTCATGAATGATCGGAGTGGGTGCATACACCCGCTTCTCTTCAAGGTCAATTTCTCGAGCTACCATGCTCCCCTTAATCATTTCATCCTCTAGGAAGACAGCGTGTCTTGTTTCCACAAACTTTGTATGTCTATTAGGACAGTAGAAACGAAAACCTTTTGACTTTTCTGGGTAGCCAATGAAATGGCAACTCACTGTTTTGGGATCTAGCTTCCCAATGTTTGGGTTAAAAACTTTAGCCTCAGCAGGGCTCCTCCACACACGCAAGTGGTTAAGTGAGGGTACTCTTCCTGTCCACAACTCATACGGTGTTTTGGGCACCGACTTACTTGGTACTCTATTGAGAATATGAATGGCGGTTTTTAACGCCTCCATCCACAGACTCGTGGGTAAAGTGGAGTAACTTATCATACTACGCACCATATCCATCAGGGTACGGTTATGCCTTTTAGCTACTCCATTCTGCTGAGGTTCGCCCGGTGTTGAATACTGGGCGACTATACCATTCTCCTGTAAGAACCTTGCAAAAGGTCCAGGAACTTGTCCATATGGGGTATGCCGACCGTAGTACTCTCCTCCACGGTCAGACCTGACTATCTTAATCTTTAAATCATGCTGATTTTCAACTTCTGCTTTAAATATTTTGAATTTATCCAA
This sequence comes from Miscanthus floridulus, assembly GCF_019320115.1. NCBI lineage: Eukaryota > Viridiplantae > Streptophyta > Magnoliopsida > Poales > Poaceae > Miscanthus > Miscanthus floridulus. The sequence goes on from NC_089593.1 coordinate 59,402,955, forward strand.
CGCTTCTGTTCTTTCTTTAATTGGATAAATGTAGCCAAACCGAGAGTAATCGTCTGTGAATGTTATGAATGAATCATAACCATCCACAATTTTCATAGGAAAAGGACCACATATATCTATGTGAATAATCTGTAGAATTCCTGCGCTTCGTTTGGCATCTTTCTTAATTTTCTTTGCATACTTTCCTTTTATGCAATCTCTACATTGTTCTAACTCTGAGAGCTCTAATGGAGGAAGAATATCATTCTTAACTAGTCTTTCTATTCTCCCCCTCGAAATATGGCCTAAACGACAGTGCCATAATTTCGACAATACATCGTGAGCTCTCTTTCGTTTTCTGTTTCCATTGTTTGATGAGGATACATTTTCATTCACATCACATACGGAATTCACATTTTCACGAAGTGATAACAAATAAAGCTCGTCTTGTCGGAAGGCAAGACCAATACATTTATTATTAAACAATATCTGATATTTGCCATTTCCAAAATGGCAATCATAACCATCATGGTCTAACTTTGATACACTAATCAAGTTTCTTTGCAAAGAAGGTACATAAAGAACATCTCTAAGAATAAGTATGAAGCCATCAGCAAGCTCTAACGGAAGATCACCAACGACCTCAACATCTGCTTATTCTCCATTTGCGACTTTAATGAAACTTTCGCTTCTTTGCAAAGTTCTCATCGAACGGAATCCCTGTAATGAATTAGCAACATGAATAGTTGCACCTGAATCAATCCACCAAGTAGATTTTGAAAACTTTACATACAAGGATTCATTTACGAATGTAATAATGTTCTCACCTTTATTCTTCATTATCATCTTTAGGAAATCGGGACAATTCTTCTTATAATGTCCCATCTTCTTGCAGTGGAGACACTGGTCTTTAGCCACTGGGAATTGCTGGTTCTGAGACTGTTGCATGGGACCTTTTCCAGATGACTTGGAGGACGAGCTGTTATTATAGTTCTTTTTCTTATCTTTTAGGTAGTTGACAGAACCACCTTGTGAAACTTTTATTCTTTACTCCTCCTGCACACACATGGCTATGAGCTTTTCCAAATCCCATTTTTCAGGCTGTATGTTGTAATTAACAACAAAGGTGTCAAATTCTTTGGGCAAGGAAGCAAAAATCAAATGAATAAGAAACTCATCCTTGAGTGCCAAATCCATTGGTTTGAGCTTAGATGCCAGATTGCTCATTCTCAGTATGTGCTCTCTAATGCCACTGCCGCCACCAGAGTACCTTTCTGTAACCAGCTGCTTGATCAGCTGGGTTGCATATGTCTTTGAAGAGCCAGTGAACTGACTTTTTATTCTTTCTAGGTACTCTGTGACCGTGTCACAGTCTGGAATTGAGCCCACAATAGCAGGCTCAATGGTGTTCTTTATCACTACCAAACACTTCTTGTTGGCAGTGACCCATTTCCTATGCTCAAGGTCATAGGACATCTTTACGGGAGCAAAATCCTGCTCTCTGTTCTGCCATGCAGCATCAGTCTCATCTGTCTCCCTCACCGGTGCCTCAGGTTCTTTGGGACACGGTGTGGTGACAACCCAGTCCACCTCAGCGAGGATAAAGGCCAGGTCTATCTTTTTCTTCCACTCAATATAGTTATCACCTTTTAGAGTGGGGATCTCTTTGATACAACTCATTAACTTGTATCCTCCTGAAAACACAATTCAAATAGGGTGAGAACAGAAATAACAACAATAATTGCATGCCTTAGTTTAACATTGGTCAAAATTAAAACATACAATTATTTTCTACACTAATTCTACATCACCGTTAGGCAGAAATAGAATTAATGTATGACAAAAACATTATAATATTGCCATTAATCAACGTTGGTCAGAATAACAACAATATTATAATCAATTTAAAACATATCCATTTTCAAAATTAAATTCTCCCGTTGGTTCGAATTTAATAATGAAAATTACATCTTTAAATACGCAGCGGAAACTTTAACATTTAATAATCTTTTTCCTATTTTCCAGAAGCAAATTTACTATTTACTGAACAAAAAATATAGTTGGATAAATTTTGTACAGAAAATTATCATAAAAATTCAATTCAAATTGATCAAACTGTTTTCTGGAAAATAAGAAAAACAAAAACTGTGACTTTACTATTTATTTGGCCATTTCGGCCCGATCCATCAATCAGTTTGCGCGGCCCAGCGAAAACGGCCCATGGCCTGTTCACGCGTGCGCCCGTCAGCGCACCCGGTCCAGCACCCCGCGGCCCAGCCGCGCGCGCCTGCTGTCCTGGCCCAGCTTCCCTCGGCCCAGTCGCGCGCGCCAGCGCACCCCCGCGCCCAGGCCGCGTGGCGCTCTCTCCCCCGCGCCCAGGCCGCAACCTGGGCCTAGGCCGGGATTTCGACCGAGCAGCAGCGCCCGCCTGGGCCAAAAGAGGCCCGAGCCCTCCTGGCCGTTGATCTCCGATCGACGGTGGAGCGCGCAGCTCGGGGCATCAAAAACCCCGGCCGACCGCGCCTCCCTCAGCCCTAGCTTCATTTTCATGCGCACACTCTCTCTCTTCGCCTCACTGCTCTCCTCTTCTCTCCTCAGTTCATCGCCAAGCGACACGGTGAAGCAGCGAGGTCCCGGCGCCGTCGCCGGCCCCCTCGCCGGCGTGCGCACTCCCCAGCGGGTGAGCACGCCGCCGTCGAGCGGCCTGGCCGCGGCGCCCCTGTGGCCGGATCCCGGCGAGCCGTGCCCCCTTCGGCCGGCCTTTCTTTTCCCTGCGCGCGCCGGCGTGCTCGACGGCGAGGTGAGCCGAGCCACCCTTTTCCCCTTCTTTTCCCCTTTCGGTTTCTTTGAATTGGATTTTTGAACGATTTTCCCGATTAGGGTTAGGGTTAGGGTTAGACACGACACTGTTTTTCTTTTCCCCGAATCACCTTCGGGTTTTTCTTTAACCTCATTAGGTTTAGGGTTCATCCGAACCATATCTTTTCTCAGATCCGACGGATCGAGTTTAGGGTTCAACCGAACGTCGGCCGACCCTTTTCTGCTTAGATCCGCACTGGATCTCTTCGTCTTTTTTCTTTTCTAATCGGTACCCGTTCTAGATCTACGTGCTAGTAGGCTTTGGTACCATTGTTATAATTCTGTGGATCGACTAGGGTAGATCTAGGCGGATGAACACTTAGATCCGTGAAACACATGCACATTTAGACCTAGAACACTACACCGAGAGGGAGATAGGGTAGAGAGGGGCTGGTGATGAACCTGAGCCTCCAGATGAAGTCGCGGTTGTGCTGGCCATCGCTGGTTCGGTGATGGAGGCAGCACACAGGCAGCGACGGGTGGAGTAGAGGTTGCACGGACGTCGATGCAGTGCGGTCGGGCGTAGCAGTGACGACGGCGAGGATCAGCGGAGCTTCCCGTCGCTGGCTGCGCGCCCTCTTAGATCGGTCTAGGGTTTGTCGGTGGGTTTGCGGCTCACGGCCAACCTCGTGCTTTGAGCCGCCGGCCCCCACCTCTTTATATAGCGCAGTGCGACGGGGGCTCACCAACCATGTAGGGTTGGGCGCCCCCGATCAGGGCGCGTGACCAAGGCCCAATAAGCCGTTGGGCTTATTGGTTAGGAGATCAATCTAACACCGCCGTCTCCATAAAGCTATCTTTAAATCCCATCTCCTCTCGGATCTTGATCCCCCTCAGATGACGAGGATGCCTTGGAGGAGATCGGGGCTGCTTGCGGTGCGTCTGAAGGGGAACCCGCCTTCCTCATGGATGCTGGTGCCTCGGCGTCTGGAGCCCCATGATTCCATCACCTTCCATGCTGTTCAGCCGGTGGCCTGTGATGTCCGCCTGCCCCCTTTTGCTCTCACTAGGGTCAGCCCGTAGCTGCATGAGTGTAACCCCCGAGATGGTGCCTCGGAATTTTGTTGTCTCCCTGGTTAACACTCATGCTCTCCCCCTTAGTAGTTTGGCTTGGCTTTGTAATCTCCCCGGGATCCCCCGGATAGGGCTTGTGTGTGTTTTGCTTTCCATCTGGCTTGTACGAACCTCTGTAACTACATCAGTAATGAAGATGCTTGGTTTGCCTATGGGTAGAACTTTTAACCATTTTTTTGGAATGTTCGTGGCCATGGTGATCGCACTAAATGTGAAAATGTTCTTGCCGAGCTCATCTCGGCCAAGCCGTCCTTGGTTCTCCTCCAAGAGACCAAGCTCTCTTCCCCCTCCCCAGCCACGCTCCACTCCTTCCTTCCCAACTCCCTTGACGCTCAATGCCTCCTTGATGACGCTAATCACTCCCATGGTGGGCTTGTTACTGCTTGGTCCACCCAACTTTTCACCTGCTGTGGTTCCAGCTCCACTGATCATACGCTTACCACCACCCTGCAACGCACCTTCTCCTCACGCACCCTCTCCATCACCAATGTTTATGCTCCTGCTACCCCTGACCTATGCCCGTCTTTTCTTCATGAGTTCCGCTACCTCGCGCCCCCGGAGGACTCCCCCTGGCTTATCTGTGGCGATTTCAACATGATCTGTACCGCCTCTGAGAAGAACAATTCCAGCGTCAACCTTTCTGAGTCTGAGGCTTTTAATGACGCCATCCATGAACTCAGTCTGATTGATCTTCCCCTCCTTGATAAGCACTTCACCTGGTCCAACAGACGTGAGGTTCCCACCCTGGAGCGCCTTGACAGAGCTCTCATTAACCTGGCCTGGAATGCGATGCTCCCCAACACTAACCTGTCTTCCTTAACTAGGACTACCTCTGATCATGTCCCTCTCAAGGTTGAGATCCGCACCTCCATTCCTAAGTCCAGCATCTTCCGCTTTGACAACTCCTGGCTGCTCTATCTAAATTTCCTGAGTACTGTCAATGCCTCCTGGAATCTCTCCAACGTTCCTCTACACCCTACTGCTGCTCTGGTGCGTCGCCTCAAAAGCACGCGCTGCTGCTAAGAACTGGCAAAAATGCAGAGGCTCCTGCTCCCAGTGTGAGAAGGATTGCAAGATCGTCATCAGGATCCTTGACCTTCTGGAGAAAACACGCCCTCTATCTCGCTCCGAGTCTGCCCTCAGGATTATTATTGTCAATATTTTGACTCGCACCACCGAGGAGAAGCTTACCCACTGGAGGCAATGGAGCAAAATTCGGATGGCCATTGAAGGTGATGAAAATACCAAGTTCTTCCATGCTTGCGCTACCCATCGCAACCGCAGCAACAAAATCCAGCTTCGAACATGAGGGCTGTGTTATCTCCAACCACGACCAGAAGGCCAACAGTCTTCTCACTTTCTACTCTAACCTTCTCGGCATCGCGCGGGAACCTTCCTGGTCATTTGATTTGAACTCCATCTATAATGGTCCTAGTCGCCCACTCGACTTCCTTGATGTTCCCTTCCGTGCCTCTGAGATTCACACGGCCTTCAAGCAGATGCACTCCTCTTCCAACCCTGGGCCGGACGGCTTCGGTCCCTCCTTTTACAAGTCTGCCTGACCCATTGTCTCCCCCTCCATCATTCGGATCTTTGATGCTTTTTATTCCAACAATGCTGATCTTGACCGCATCAACCGCTCCTTCATTGTCCTCATCCCCAAGAAGGATGTGGCTCGGCATGCTGCTGACTTTCGCCCCATTACTCTCCAAAATTGTGTGGTCAAAGCAATCTCCAAGGTTCTTACGAGCCGCCTTCAGTCCGTTATCCCGTCTCTTGTCGGTGGTGACCAGACGGGGTTCATCCGGGGACGCTGCATCGCGAAGGGGTTTGCCTATGCTGCCGACCTCTTAAACTGCTGCCACAAGAGGAATGTGCCCACCATCATTTTGAAGCTTGATTTTCACAAAGCGTTTGACTCTGTGAACTAGAGCAGCTTGAACAAAATCCTGCTTAAGCGTGGCTTCTCTGAGCGCTGGTGTCGTTGGATGCAAGACCTCCTCTCCTCTGGCAAATTGGCTATCCTCCTTAATGGTGTGCCTGGCAGCTGGATCACCTACCGCAATGGCCTTCGGCAAGGTGACCCTCTTCCCCCCTACCTCTTTATAATTGTTGCTGATGTTCTCTCATGTATGCTCCAACACTCCTCCTCCTTGCCTGCTATTGCTCATCCCATCCTTGATGACGTGCCTGTTCCTGTCCTCCAATACGCCGACGACACTCTCGTCTTCCTCCGTGCAACTCCTGAAGCTATCCTTACTGCCAAAGACACCCTTCACAAGTTTGAGTTGGCTACAGGGCTGTCCATTAACTATCATAAAACCACCTTTCTCCCTATTGGGATCTCCTCGGACGATGCTAATATTCCCTTGCTTCCCTCTTTGGTACCACTGTTTCTTCATTCCCCCAATGTTACCTTGGCCTCCCCCTCTCCCCTCATAAGCTCTCTGTTGCCGACTTTCAGCCTCTCATTGCTTCCTGCAACAAATACCTCTCTGGCTGGTGCGCTTCTCTTCTTAACAGAGCAGGTCGCCTCACCCTGTGCACTAGCGTCCTGAGCTCCCTACCCCTCCACTATATGTCTTCCCTTGGCCTCCATAAAACAGTCATTAAAGCTATCGATCGCCGTCGACGTGCTTTTTTCTGGACGGGGGAAGATACCTGTCACGGCTCTAGATGCCTAGTAGCCTGGGAAGACGCCTGTGCCAGCAAAATTGAAGGTGGGCTTGGGATCAAAGATCTCCATCTTCAGAATCGTTGCCTCTTAATGAAATTTATCGACAAGATTTTCTCTAATGACCCTGCTCCTTAGAAAGACTGGCTCCTCCTCTCTCACTCCCCTTTTGATGACTCCTTCAATGGCTCCTCCTTCATTTGGAATGTCATCAACGAAGAGCTGGACACCTTTCGGTCTATTACCAAGGTTGACGTTCACAATGGTGCTGCCACGTCCTTCTGGAAGGACAACTGCTTCCTAGTGGTCCTATTTTCATTTCCCACTCTACCCTCTTCTCCCATACTCTCAGGCCCTCGGTTTCTGAAGTTTTGTCGGGCGGGATTGATTTGCGTTTGCGACCCAGGTTAACCGGCGCGGCTCGCTCTGAGCTTGCTGCCCTTCTTACTTCCTTGCAGGACGTCCGCCTCGATGACTCCAGTGATGTTCGCCTGATGCAGCTGACCGGCAAGCACTACTGGAAACAGAGACTTTGCCGAGTGTAAAGACTTTGCCGAGTATAGAAAATTGGGCACTCGGCAAAGACCTTCTTTGCCTAGTACAGCACTCGGCAAAGAATTGCACTCGGCAAAAAAATGCACTCGGCAAAGGACTTCTTCGCCGAGTGCCAGACTCTCGGCAAAATCCCGGCACTCGGCATAGGCTGACCCGCGTAACGGTGTTCGGCCACGTCCTTCTTTGCCGAGTGCCTACTGTTAGGCACTCGGCAAAGATTTAATTTTTTTTTAAAAAAAAAATTTGCCGAGTGTCCCAGATCTGGCATTCGGCAAAGATTTACATTTTTTTTTTAAATTTCTTTGCCGAGTGTCCCAGATCTGGCACTCGGCAAATTTTTTTTTAAAAAAAAATACTTTGCCGAGTGCCCCTGACATGGCACTCGGCAAAGATTTTTAAAAAAAAAATGTCTTTTTTTGGAAAAATACTTTGCCGAGTGCCCCTAGTACGGCACTCGGCAAAGATTTAAATTTTTTTGAAAAAAATGTCTTTGTCGAGTGCCATGTGAAGGCACTCGGCAAAGAGGAAATTTTTTTAAAAAAAATCCAAACCCTCTTTGACGAGTGCCTTATCCGTGGCACTCGGCAAAGACCCCCTTTGTCGAGTGCCATGCCCCGGTACTCGGCAAAGTTTTTTTGTTTTTTTTTCTTTTTGCCTCCAAATTTTTTGTGCAGCCCTTTTAAAGCACCAGGAACTCCTAGTTAGAATTAGGGGATTTTTTATGGCTTTTGGTATATTTAGTTACTTTATTTCATTTACTTGAATTTTTTCAAAAAATATAATTTTGAACTGCACGTGGTACGAATAATGGAATTTAATGATTCAAAAAATGATAGTCATGTTACTGAGTGTAGTGTGAGGTCGTATCCAGGAGCGGACCCGAAATTTCGGACATCTTGTTCACGAAACATTACCACGAACTTGTGTGCGAAGTGTTTTTAAATTCTATAAAAAACAAACGAAGTCCGAAAATCATGAAACTTGTTCAGATGTCGTGATATCATATGTGGAGGCTATGGTAAAAATTTTAGAAGATTTCATGCACGTTGTCATGTACGATGTTTACAAACCAGGACATCTCTACATGTGATATCTGAAGTCACATGTATATATATGCTGGTTTGTAAGCATCATACGTGACAATGTGCACGAAATCTTCTGGAATTTTTATCATAGCCTCCACATATGATATCACGACATCTCAACAAGTTTCATTATTTTCGGACTTCGTTTGCTTTTTATAGAATTTAAAAACACTTCGCACGTAAGTTCGCGGTCATATTTCGTGAACAAGATGTCTGAAATTTTGGATCCGTTTCTAGATACGGCCTCACACTACACTCAGTAACATGACTATGATTTTTTTGAATCATTAAATTCTATTATTCGTACCACGTGCAGTTCAAATTTATATTTTTCGAAAAAATTCAAGTAAACAAAATAAAGTAACTAAATATATCAAAAAGCCAAAAAAATCCCCAAATTCTAACTAAGAGTTCCTGGTGCTTTAAAAGGGCTGCACAAAAAAATTGGAGAAAAAAAAAACAAAAAACTTTGCCGAGTGCCAAGAATAAGGCACTCGGCAAAGAGGGTTTTGAATTTTTTTTAAAATTTTTTTTCTTTGCCGAGTGCCTTCACAGGGGCACTCGGCAAAGACATTTCGAAAAAAAAATTCTTTGCCGAGCGCTGTGTCAGGAGCACTCGGTAAAGTATTTTCAAAAAAAAAAATCTTTGCTGAGTGCTAGATCTGAGACACTTAGCAAAGGATTTTTTTTTTTAAACCTTCTTTAGCAAGTGCCGGGCCAGGTCGCACTCAATAAAGAGATGATTAAAAAAATTAAAAAATCCTTTATCGAGTGACAGATCGGGGGCACTCCTTGCAAAGGGGAATTTAACCCCGCCGGCCAACTTCGCTTGCTCACTCGATCCGCTTTGCTCTGCTCTGCTCTCGGTCTCGGTTCTGCTTCGGGTCGTCGCCGGCGGGAGACGGTGCGATGTCGTCGACCGCGGCCCCCGTGGCCTTCATCGGCGTGGACGAGCTCAGTGTCGAGCTCGCCGCCTCCTTCCTCCGCTCCGGCGCCCGCGTCCGCTCGTTCGTCCCCGAGGCCATCTGCGGCGGCTCGCGGAGTTGAATGGCCTCCTCCGGTGCGCGAGCCCAGTGGAAGCCGCGCGAGGTGAGCCTGCGCTCTTGGGCTCCAGTACTGGCTCGATTCGATCGGTTGTGCGGGATGCGTGCCTATTTGGGTTGGTGGGTGTGCAACTGTGGAGTACGCTGCTATGCTTCCTGCGTGGCTGCGATGCATTTGTTGGAATGCCGAGGTGATCGGGTCATCGGGCTAAGCTGATCGCGTCTTTCGTTAACTGCAGATGCTGCGCTGGTCGTCGTGCTAAGCGATGCTGGTGGGGTTGACGAGTTGTTCTTCGGAGTTGAGAGTATCGCGAAAGGTATGTGTGCTTGAGTTATTCCGTTGACTGCTTCTGGCCACCTTAACTATCTACTCTACAAGGTACTGTATAACTTATATATAAGGTTTATTTGAGCATTTTAGGATTACGCGCGGGTTCTATTGTATTGATTCGTTCGACATTGCTGCTTATTAGCCAGTTGGAGAAGCTGGAGCAGAAGCTTACAGGTAAAATACTTTGCATGCCATGCCATTCGCTTCCCAGCCTGGAATGGCTATTGTGCCAAGAGCTCTATGTGCATTTTTTTTTTTTTGTTATAGACATAGCAAATCAGCACATTTAAACCATCAAATTTTCATGTTTAATTGTTTGAGTTTAAATGTGACTTCATTTTTCGAGTGAGTATATTTGATAATTTGAATGCTACCACTTATATACCCATTGAGATCCACATGGTCATATGGAGGACCTTAGCTTGGTGGTACTTAGCTAACTTAATTTACCATACAGACGAGAAGAAGGATGTCTTCCTTCTGGATGGATACATTTTCAGTGGTTTATCTGATGAACTAAAGCAACAGATTATTGTAAGCAGTACAGCATATTCGGAATCTGAAATTCTGAATACCATGCATCTTCATTTTCCCTTTCTCTTATCACTACTTACCTTGTATATGCCAGATTGTTGCATCTGGGAGACAGGACGTATCAGAAAGAGCTAGAAAGTTTTTCCATAGTAAGTCAAAAGATGTGTAAATTTCTTTGCCAATATTTCCATCTTTTATATCTTATGATTGTTCGAGCTGGGATTCATCCATCAATTATCTATGACATAATATCGAATGCTGCTGGGAGCTCAAGGTTATGGGAGTTTCTTTATTCTTTTGTGTTCTGTCTAAACAAATAATACCTGACATTCTGTTTAATAAAATTTTACTACACTGATTACAGGATATTTGTGGAGTTAGTTCCAAAACTTCTGAGTGGGGATCCTTTGCTTATTGATTTTCTAAACTCAGCAAGGAAAAATGCAGTGAGTTCCTATTCCCTTTTTCTGATGAGAGTTGTATTGTGTTACTGGTCTGCTTGCTTTTTTGTAATTCAAGTCCACACACACATGTACGTTGCTTTGATGCTAGCAAGGCCGCCACTTCTCTTAGATTTTGTGAAATTAGAGTTAATGGCTCATTATTCCCGTGAAGTTGTGAGATTGTGATTCAAATCTCTTTCTTAGATTTGAACATCTCAAGGACAGGGTTGCAGCATGTAATAGTTGTAGGTCCAGTGGAGTTTTTTTGCACGTAACATCACAAAGTCAATTATGTCGCAGTTGGTTGTTTTCATTTGTTCTATGTTATGTGTGCATGTTGAAACCTGAAAGTAGTCATCCTATGCAGTTGCATCACCTCCATGTGACACGGCCAATGGTTTCTACATGTACTATTTGATTTGAAAGCTACCATGTTGTCAACTTGCCGCATCCGAAATTTCCTCACTGTTTGAGTGATATAAGGCAGGGATATATGCTTGAGATGCTCAACTTTTTTGTATCTGACATTCTCATATATTTGATGATTTTCAGTTAAATGACCATTGGATCTTTTGTCATAGTTTTTTGCCAAATGATATACGTGTTGGAGTCTCATGTACCATTTTAACCTCTACCTGCTTCCAGTCATAGTCACCAACAGTCGTAGTTTCTTGCCAAATGATAGCATCTATATATGCTAAACTTGTTATCTTACCATGTTAATCCTGTGACCAAAACTGTTGCTGTTTGACAATGATAGCATGTATATATTGATGTCTGACAATGATGCAACTTAAACCTGTCTGAAATGAAGCCATTTTCTGCATGTTGCCTCAAAAAGAATTACTTCAGTCCGACTCTAGGATTACGTTAGTCCTTTTAAATTATCTACAAGTAGTCTCTAGATAGAAGTTTATTTGCAATCTATCATGTTTCCTTGCTGGCGAAATTGTTTGTAATACAAGGCAAGAGTTTCTAGATCAGGCAAAACCTAACAGTATTTTGCACTTCATTTTGTTCGGATCTCTTCTTTTTAATTTGTGCCTACAATCTCTATACAGACCAATAATGCTGTAGAGCTGTGTACATAGGCTATTTTCATGCGTAATATATTTGCCAAATTTGCCTAATCCATATACATTTTTCTGTTTCGAAATATGTTGCAACACGCCGCCCTCCGATTCCTTTCTTAAAAAAAAACTATCGAGTATTTAACCCAAAATCTAGGGTCTACACTCTCCCCTCTAACATATAAGTACAGTAAGAGCAAGCTCAATAATAAAGTCAAGTATTTGGCTATTATCAAAGTTGTAAGAGTCAAGCTATACAATAGTTGTCTTATTTGTCTATATTGTTACTTTTATGTATGTCTTGTCTTCTCAAATTTGGTTGTGTTAATAGTTTGATCATTTTTAGATGTGGTGCTGTTAATGGGTTTTGCATCTTGTTTGATATTTGACCCATGTTATGCCAATCTGCATCTGTCAGTTTTCATGGCTGACTTGTTATCTTTTGATTTGTCAAACATTTGACAGATTTGGGGTTGACAAATATGTTGTCAGATGATTAGACACTTCCTATATTAATAGAGAATATAAAAGATATATGTGTCCTAACTTCATTTCCTAGTCAAACCTTATTATTATCATGATTTTAATGGAGATTTGTTGATAAATACTCCCTCCGTCCAAAAGAAAATATAACTATGGATTGCGTACAGGTCAAATTAGTTTAATTTTAACCAAGTTTATACTGAATAGTATTAACATTTATGTCTGTAGCCTGCAGGCGTGGTGCATCGAGAAGCATGGGCCCGTGTTCCTGGCCATGTCCAACCCGCTGGGCCTCCTGCTCACCATCTTCTGGCAGCGTCCTCAGATTCTCGTCGGAGGGCTCTACAGCGTCCTCTGGGGCAAGAGCAAGGACCACCTCCACCACAAGCAGAGTCCGGAGCAGGCACCGAAAACTCTGGCCACACCAAGCAACGACGATGACCATGATGACGAAGAGGAGAAGCAGCAGCAGCAGCAGCCGCAGCAGAACACGGGCGCCGGCGACAAGAAGCCCGCAGCTCAAGGACTTGTTTGCAATGGAGGCATCATCGCCACTGCGCCATCAGTCCAGATGATGAGGAATCGGTCATCTACTGAGCTGATGAGGCGTATACATGTGTATGTGTGTACGTAGGTTCTACGTGCCTATGTCTATGTGGTGGGTGTATCCGATTCCGATGCATATGGATTGCCTTTTGTTCCGCCGATGATCCAGTGAGTGATCCTCCTCTCCATCTGGGCTGAACTGACAGCAGTGTGTTTGCATGGGCCAGAAATATAACAGCTACGTGTGGATGTCTATGTGTGGACGGATGAGATATCTATGTGATGAATGAGATATATATGTGATGAATGAGATATATATATATATGTGATATATGTTTGTATGAATTTATTTGTCATGATGGAGTGTAAAAAAAATTAAAAATTACCGTTTTGGGTCACTTTGCCGAGTGCCATGGTCACAGCACTCGGCAAAGCTGAAAAATGGGCGCCTGGAAAACCATTTTTCCAGCTTTGCCGAGTGTTGTGACCATGGCACTCGGTAAAGAATTTTTTTTAAAAAAAAATTCAAACTTTGCCGAGTGCCAGTTAGATGGCACTCGGCAAAGAATTTTTTTTAAAAAAAAAATTCAAACTTTGCCGAGCGCCGGACAGGGGGCACTCGGGAAATAATTTTTTTAAAAAAATAAAAAATCTTTGCCAAGTGCCTGAAGGGTTGGCACTCGGCAAAGAATTTTTAAAAAAAAAATAAAAAATCTTTGCCGAGTGTCTACAGGGTTGGCACTCGGCAAAGAAATTTTGTAAAAAAAAAAATAAAAAATCTTTGCTGAGTGCCTACAGGGTTGGCACTCGGTAAAGAATTTTTTTTAAAAAAATAAAAAATATTTGCCGAGTGCCTGCATGGTTGGCACTCGGCAAAGAATTTTTTTTAAAAAAAAATAAAAAATCTTTGCCGAGTGCCTGCAGGGTTGGCACTCGGCAAAGTGACCGTCAACGGGGCTGGCGCCGTGACGGTCGCTTTTCTTTGCCGAGTGTCCCCGGGGCACTCGGCAAAGCCTTTGCCGATCAATTTTTTGCCGAGTGTTCTTTGCCGAGTGCCGCACTCGACAAAGGCTTTGCCGAGTGCAATTTGGCCTTTGCCGAGTGCCTCAGGCACTCGGCGTGAAGTGGTTCAACACTAAGGATGCCTATGCTGCGCTCAAACCCACGGTGGAATGTGAAGACCTACATGGCAAATATATTTGGCGCACAGCAGTTCCTAACAAAGTGAAGATCTTTGCTTGGCTGTACTTGAAAGACAGATTGAGCTCCAGGTTCAACCTACACCGCAAACATGTGCTGCGAGATGACATCTGTGAGAGATGCTCGTCCATGACTGAAGACAGGTACCACATCTTCTTCGGTTGCCTGTCGATCTCCTCCATCTGGCAGCGCCTGTGCTTTTCTGCTGCACCCTCACTGACTGATGAAGAAATATGGCGCCTTGAGCCTCCAAACGGCCTAGGCAAAGAACTGTGGCCCTCGATCCTGCTCACTATTCTGTGGCGCCTTTGGGATGCTCGAAATGGTGAGATCTTCAGACATGAATGCTCCTCCGCTACTCAGATCATCGCGCGAGTAATGGACGATCTGACAATCTGGAAAAAGCGATTTGCCCTGAAGAAAGTGGGCAGCCCGGATAGCATTCTGTGTTTGGCTATTATATCTACAAACCTGTAGAAATCTCCCCCCTGTAACCTCTGATGTATAAGTTTCTGGTGTGGTGTTTTCACTACTGTAATGTGTCTGTAACTCGAACAACCAATCCTTCTCTAATAAATTTCCAGGTGGGGATCCTCCCCCCCCCCCAGTCTTTCTCAAAAAAAAAAACTAATATAATCGATAAAAATCATGCATCAATCAGAGATGGTAAATAAATATTTAAACTGTCATATATTTGGTGAAAGGAGACATGCTGTAATAAATAGATTATCTGACCCTTTTTTCAAGTGATGTCAGTAAAATGCAGAAATAACTAAACTATTCAAATACAAATCATAAATGAACCTGACCTTTCCTGATATAAAATGGACTACCACTGCCACAGGAGATATGAGGCAATCTTGAGTCACTTATACAATTGTCGTAGAGTGAAACAGGAGAGAGAGAGAGAGAGTGCGCGTGGACAGAGAGTATTGTGTTAGATTGATCTTCACCTGGCTCGGTCCAATGACCGAGTCGGACCCTGACTCGCGCCTTGATCGGGGGCACCTAGCCGTACTACTGGCTGGTGAGCCCCCGTCGCGCAGTGCTATAAATAGGAGGTGGGGGCTGGGGGGCTCATGACACGAGGTTCGCTGCCACCCACTGAACCCCACCTAAACCCTACTCCAATCCAGATAGCGTTGAAGGTGACGGGAAGCTCCACTGGTGTCACCACTGCATCTTGTTGCCCCCGCTCTCGCCGGACACCGTGAGCCTGACGTCTACACCCTCCGGACTCCACCAACACTCCACGCCACCGACGACATGACTACCACCTCCAGCCGCCACCGGTGGCCTTGGGCGACCGCGCCCCGCTACGTGCCATAGTTGCTCGGTGCGACGTAGAGAGAGAGAAGGTAAGGGAGAGAATGAACCTAGGGTTTGGGTGAATGCAAGCCGGGGGGCGAGTTTTGATCTCGCGAAATCGCCGCTCGACCATCGGATGCAAATGGATGGCCACGATCGGCTGGGCCGCTTTCGGCCTAGGCGGGGAAGAAAAATCCTGGCCCAGGCCCACGTTGCGGCCTGGGCGCAGGGGAGAGCCACGCGCGCAGCTAGGCCATCTTCGCCAAAGGGCTGGCCGCATAGCGCGCAGAGCGTGTTGGGCCGAGGAAACGCGCAATGCGCGAAGGGCCTTCAGGCCGAATTCAGAATGGATTTTTGTTTTTGTTTTATCATTTCAAAAGCGAAATTAGAATGAATTTTGGTTGATTTTGAAGTTTTAAATCTCTGTCAAAATTTGAACCAACGGAATAATTTTTTCAAAGAGTAGATGAGTATAGAAAAATGCTTCTGAATAATATTATTTTAAGATTATTTTTCACGTTTCCGCTGCAAAGTTGATGTTTATTATCTTCCAATTAAATTCGAACCAACGAGAGGATTTAATTTGAAGAGCAGTTACAATTTTTCAGTAATTTATGATATTGCTAATTTTCTGACCAAAGTTGTTAATAGCAATATTATAATTTTATTTATGAGTTTTATGCATTAATTCTATTTCTACCCAACGGTGATGTAGAATTAATTTAGAAGAACGATGTTTTATTCTATTTTCTGCCCATCGGTGATATAGAATAGAACTGAATGATTTAAAAGTTTAATGCGCATGTTTTTAACCACACCAACATAGGGTTATTTTCATGCTCATTATTGTTGATTATTGTTTAATATTATTTAGACAAAGATCTCCATGCTTTCATTCTTGAAGGCAGTAAAGAAAATAAGCTGGGTACTTGTGACTCAGAAGATGAAAAGTGTAAGTTCTGTAAGAAAGAAGGCCATTGCATGAGGGACTGTGTTCTCCTTATAGAATGGCTTGAAAAGAAAGGGATTCAGGGATATAATTAATCCAAGAAAAGGAGACAAAGCAATAAGAGTCGCAAATGGCGTCGAAGTTGATAAGGAAGCTGTTGGTCAACTCCCATTAGAGCTTAATAGTGGTTTCACACTTAGTTTAAGAAATGTCTTTTATATACCCTCTATGAAAAGGAATTTAATTTCAATTTCAGTCGATGATGATGGATTTGATTGTCATTTTGGTAATGGCTAGTCAGATTATGTTTAATAATAAATATGTTGGTCTTACCTTCTAACAAGACAAGCTTTATTTGCTATCACTTTGTGAAAATGTGAAAGTTGTGAGTACAGAGAATGAGAATGCCTCCTCGTCTATGAATGCAAGAAATAAACGGAAGAGAATTCATGATGTATCATCGAAATTATGGCACTGTCGTTTAGGCCATATTTTGAGGGGAGAATAGAACGATTGATTAAGAAAGCAATTCTTCCACCATTAGAAGTTTTAGATTTAAAACAATATATTGATTGTATTAAAGGAAAGTATGTTAAGAAAATAAAGAAAGATGTCAAACGAAGCGCGAGAATTTTAGAAATAATTCACACAGATATCTGTGGTCCGTTTCCTGTGAAAAGTGTGGATGGTTATGATCCATTTATAACATTCACAGATGATTATTCTCGTTGTGGCTATATTTATCCAATTAAAGAAATATCAGAAGCATTGGATAAATTTAAAATATTCACGGCTGAAGTAGAAAATCAGCATAATTTAAAGATTAAGATAGTAAGATCCGACCGTGGGAGAGTACTACGGTCGACATACCACATATGGCCAAGTTCCTAGACTTTTAGAAAAGTTCTTATAGAAAAATGGCATAGTTGTCCAGTACTCTGCACTGGGCGATCCTCAGCAGAATGGTGTAGCTAAAGGACATAATCATACATTAATGGATATGGTAAGAAATATGATAAGTTACTCCACTTTACCGATAAGTTTATGGATGGAGGCGTTAAAAACCACCATTCATATTCTTAATCGAGTACCAAGAAAGTCGGTACCCAAAACATAGAGAAGCTAGACTCCAAGACAGTCTGTTGCCATTTCATTGGCTATCTAGATAAGTCAAAAGGTTATCACTTCTATTGTCCTCACAGATATATGAAATTTGTAGAAACAAGACACGTTGTGTTCTTGGAGGATGAGATGGTCAGGGGGAGTATGGTAGCGCGAGAAATTAACCTTGAGGAGAAGCAGGCATACGTGCCCACTCTGATGGTTCAGGAGCCATTCTTCTCGCTACCTATTGTTGCTGCACCAATAGTGCAAGATACTGTAGTGACAGCACCTATTATTGGTTCTCCCATAGTGACAATAAACGAACATGAGGAACCTATCCTTCAAGATCCTATAGAGCCCATTGTCGCACATGAGGAAGAGCAACAACAGCCCCATATGAAACAAGTGCCAACTAATGAGGCCTAGAAGGTCTCAAAGAGCTAGAAAATCAGTCATTCCTGATGACTACGAAGTCTATGCTAGTGAAGAATTTCAAATGGATGGTGATCCCACCTCATTTGAAGAAGCCATAAGAAACGATCACTCGCAGAAGTGGCTTGAAGCCATGGAAGATGAAATGAGATCAATGAGCACCAACGATGTTTGGGACTTAGAAAAAATTTCTAAAGGAGTCAAAACAGTAGGCTATAAATGGGTCTACAAAACCAAATACAACTCCAAAGGGAATGTGGAAATATTTAAAGCGTGACTTGTGGCGAAATGATTCACGCAAAGAGAAGGAATAGATTACAATGAGTCTTTTTTCTCTAGTCACATGCAAGGATTTTTTAAATCATAATGGCGTTAGTGGCACATTGACTATCCTCGGGTTACTTGTTAGGGACTTCATCCCGATTAGGTACAGAAAGTGGATTGGGAAAGATGATGAACCGTGGAGGGTTCCTGAAAGTGAGAAGGATTACATATGGGATGTCAAGATTCTAGAGTATTTAACTTTCCAAGCCGAGTATGACAGGGAGTTTGTTCAAGAAAAAAGCAAAAGAAATTCATGTGGACATGCTTCAAGAATTTCAAGGGGACATTGTACAACAATTTTGTCCCCCAAAATAAGAGCCAGATTCGATGGTGGACAGTTTAGCAAGCAGAAAGACTTATGGCAGGATTTCAAGGAATACAGGTTATCTGAGGAGTACTTAGCACCGAGTAGGAAGAATAAGGAGAACGCACAGAAAGCAATGAATCTCATCATCTCGGCTCTCATGGCTACGCCAAAAAGATGCCAGAATTTGAAGAACTTCAAAAGATGGATCACCTTGTAGAGGGAGGCGTTCAGGTTGAGACCACCAATTGGGAGCCCAGATCGATATATCTTTATGGGGAGGAATGTATGGCACGCTAAGGATGTGGGAGCTTAGCTCCACTAATCAACCCATGAGTGAACTCATCTAGAGGATCTCCCAGGTAACTGAGGAGGTGAGAGCAAGGGACTCGCACTACTAATAGGGAGAAAGACATGCTCACCCAAGCACTCGGAAACCAAGGAGCACCCTAGTCGCACTAGAGGAACCGGTGTTGTTCATTGGAAACTAGCATTCCCCCAAGAATCTAACACTTATCGGAGCCGCTCGAGGGGTAGAGCGGAACATGAGGCAGCAGAGTATTTGAGGCAACTAAAAGAGATGGAAGACAGAATGGAAGCACAGATTGAGGCGACTGTTGAGCATAAGTGGAGCAAATTTTGCTGTCCAAGGTGTCAAAAGTACCACAAAACCCTACTCCTACCACCTTTAGCCCATAGTTTAGGGGTCACAGCAGCTGCGGATCGACTCGCTCGATGAAGAAGAGGCGAATGTGCCTCATCCAGTGGACGACATCACTGAAACCTGTCAATGTCAAGCTGTACATCCGTAGGAATGGACAAAGGACAAGATGATGCTCGGCCAGGCCTGGCCTATGGGAAATGGGACAATTAATGGCCGCCCAATTCCATAGGGGTATGCTCGCGTCACCATTGACAGAATACTTGATAAGAAGTATAACAAGATACCCATTGAGTACCCCGTAGCGAAAGACAGGCCGAAACTTGGTCAAAAACAAGGGCTCTCAAGTGGCCTGACGTAAGCGCTTCATTAAGCTTGACCATAAATTGTCCTCTAATGATGAGGACGACTGTGAGTCTTCGCCCACCCATGATGATCACTCACCATCTCCCAACAGAGATCACTCCCCTCCTCATCCGGAGCCATCACCCCCGAGAAGACAGAGATCTCCTTCTATTCCTCCTTGTCCGACTCCATCTTCATCAGCCCTAAGAAAAGAGACTCCTCCTCTCCTCCTCCTCCTCCATCTTCATCAGTGCCGGGAAAACAGAATTCGCATCGTCATCGTCCTCCTCCTCCTCCACCTTAGCCCAAAACAAGATCAAGGACATCCTCATAGTCGTAGAAAAGGTCCTTGGATTCGGTCGCTAATGCTCCCAAAGTGGACCAACAGAAAAGAAAAAGGCCATTCAGTGGAGGAGGAGGAGGACGACTTTGGTTTTGACGTTATTATCCGTTCGCCACATGTTTTCCATTATCCTGAAGAAGAGAAGTTCGATGTCGAGTGCGAGTGCTTGTTCCAGCTATACCAAAAACGCTCTCTCGATTTCAAATGTTGACGTTGTGGACTATGTAAGTACCCTACACACACGATATTACAATTAACTACTCTCTCGAGACACAAATTGTTCACTTTTGAGCACTTCCCATGATTTTATGTAGGTGTATAGCAAAATATTGCATTCTAAAAAGCAAATGGGATTACATAGGCTTCTTGAACCCCGTGCGAGTCAATGAGAGGACATGTCTAAGCCTCCATGGATGTGACGTGGAAGACCTGAAACGGAGATTGATTGCTGTTTTCGACGAATTCACGATGAAGAACAAAACCCACATACTTCTAGCCTACAACTGTGAGTATGTGTTCTCGGCTTTTAATTTTATGCTTCTTTTTTCGTTAAGATTATTCAATAATTAGGATTTTATGATTGCAGCAACCATTTCGTCTTCACTTGTGTTAATCTTGCCAAAAATCTGCTCGATGTGTGGGACTCGAAGAAAAAACCATTTCAACATCTGGATGCACTGGTCCGCAGTGCTGATTTAGTAAGCGATCCTAATAACATATTATTTTCTAATCACACATACCGCTTTCTAATGTTTCTCCTTTTAATGTTGCTTAGTGTCTAAAGAAGACATATCGGTAGGACGCCGGTCCCATTCAAGGTTGTTGAAATGGAGGGGAAGTACCTATCACAGCCGGCAGGAAACAATGAATGCGGGTTTTATATAATGTGGGCAATGCTTCGCTACATCGGCGGGAAATTGAAAGAAGCCGATAAGTTGGTGTGTATAATCCCCATTTCATTTATGTCTGTTAATAATTCAACAAAATGATTTGTTGTTCCTCTTTGGATATCATCTTTTTTGAACAACAGCGCAAGAAATATAACCACGAAAGGCTGTTAGACATGGAGATCATCGCACTGCAGTCGGAGCTGGCAAAATTCGTCTTAGCCGAGGTATTGGAAAAAGATTAAGTATTTTCCATTGCACAATCCATGAAGTACAAGGACCAGTATAGCCTAGAGCGGCTCGCTTGATTATTGTAAGAAGTCCGAGAAACATTGCATAATCTGTGAAGTCCGAGAATATTTCTTTTTTATTTTAGGGATCGAGATCTAGATAAGAAAATTTGAATTGTAACAGTAACATGTGTAATGTTTAATATTGATGGACCTGTCGTCTACGTAGCGTATATAAAGCGAAACCTGATTCCACGAAAAAATATAAATTAAAATCTACTATAAAACAATAAAATGCGAACGTGACATCACTGCCGGTTAGCAGAAAACCGGCAGTATTGTCGTAAAACATCATTGTCGGTTTGCAACAAAACCAGCGGTAATGGCACTACCGGCTCGAACCACAAACTGGCAGCGTTGGCTTAGCCATCACTGTCGGTTCCTACAAACCGACAGTGATTCTTATGACAACACTGCCAGTTGAAACACAAATCGACAGTGTTGGTAGAACTGAACTCTACCGGGTGGTGTTATGAACCAGCAGTGTTGGTGGAAATGAACACTGCCGGTTGTGTAAAAAACCGGTAGTGAAGTTGAAGAACACTGTCGGTTTGTAGGAACCGACAGTGATAGCTTACCCTCATCACTGCCGGTATGGTTGTGCCGGTTCAAAATCCGGCAGTGATGGGGTATTTTGAACCGGCAGTGATGGGGTATTCTGACGTAGTGTAAGAACGTATGTTCCAGTGAGATAATACACTAGTAGAGAATAGACCTTTGATCCAAGGGCCAAACCAGGCTCTAGTCCCGGGCAATATTGCGCCCGGGACTAGAGAGACCTTTAGTCTCGGTTGGTGGCTCCAACCGGGACGAAAGGTCCCTGCCCAACGGCTCCAGCGCCAGGCCATTGTGGCAGGGGACCTTTAGTCCCGGTTGGAGCCACCAACTGGGACTAAAGGTCGACCATTACTCCTGGTTGGTGGCTCCAACTAGGAGTAAATCTCGTCCCAGCTAGTGGCGTGGCCCGGGACTGGAAAGTGAACTTTAGTCCCGGTTGGATCCACCAACTGGGACTAAAGGTCCCCCCTATAAATCTTGCTGGCCGTCTTCTTCCTCCCTGAGCCCGCCCGAGAGCTTCAGTTCAAATTTAAGCAGTGTTCTTGCTCTTTCTCCATCCATTCTTCAATTCCTCCATCGATTTCTTTGATTCCTCCGTCAATTCTTTGGTTCTAAAGGTTACCAACTTCATACTCTCATGTTTCACCATTGTCTTATCTCATTTTGTTCACTATATATATATGGTTCTTTATTATGGTTTTTTTCATTTCTAAGCAATTTGAGCTCAAAATCACTTCAAGCTTGCATATTTACATGAAGGAAGGTTAAAGTAGCTATTAAAAACTAGTATTCACCGTTCATTTGTAGAATGCATAGCACACTTCATTGTTTAGAGATATAGAGAATTTTAGAGTTTTTTTAATTTTATTTGTTTATAAAATGAGAAATTTATAGTGTATTAAAAATGAGTATAGGGACTAGTGCCTCCGACTGGTATGACAGATGCAATGCAAGGCCGTGCAATAGGAAGCAAATCCGTTCTCTTTTGATGATACGCCCGAACAGCCGGGCCTGATAGATTTGGTGGTTGAACGGGTCCGTCGGCCGTCGCCGTGCGACTGTACGACAAAGAACGGCATCGATCGAACATAGTATTTTATTGTCTAGAGTCTGGTCCGGGGTGCAATGCAACGCAATGACAATTGACAATGCTTTGCTAGGTCAAAATACGGTCATTTCTATGGACTCTGCGACTAAACATTTTATTTTAACTTTTTATGAAATGAAAAACTTAGAAAATAGTTAGAAAATTATAGAAAATCCTTACTAGTTGAACTTGCGGACCATGTTTATTTCGGTGAGCATGTTCTCTGCCAAGCGGTAACGGACATCAAGGAGGAGCTTTGATTCTACGAGGGAGAGCGACAACGGTTGTGGAAGATCGTGTTCCCTTCCTCATAGAATCGGAGCTCTTCCTTGACCAAGTACGGTGCCGTCCGGTGGAGAAATGCTCGCCGAGATGATCACGTAAGCAAGGTCAACTAGTACGGATGGTTATTTATTGAAACATGTTTTTGAGCTATAAATCCTACTGGCCGTCTTCTTCCACCCCGAGCCCGCCCGAGAGCTTAAGTTCAAATTTAAGCAGTGTTCTTGCTCTTTCTCCATCCATTCTTCGATTCCTCCATCGATTTCTTCGATTCCTCCATCGATTCTTCGGTTCTAAAGGTTACCAACTTCATACTCTTATGTTTCACCATTGTCTTATCTTATTTTGTTCACTACATATATATGGTTCTTTATTGTGGGTTTTTTTATTTGTAAGCAATTTGAGCTCAAAATCACTTCAAGCTTGCATATTTACATGAAGGAAGGTTAAAGTAGCTATTAAAAACTAGTATTCACCGTTCATTTGTAGCATGCATAGCACACTTTATTGTTTAGAGATATAGAGAATTTTAGAGTTTTTTTAATTTTATTTGTTTATAAAATGAGAAATTTATAGTGTATTAAAAAATGAGTATAGAGAGTAGATGTCAACTGCTTCCGGGTCCTCGGCCTCCCATGGGTTTCCAAAGCGACTTAGGCCGGGCCTCCCACTCATTGCATGCGGCAAGTGTTGTGATGAGACGAAGACTGTGATGGAGTACCGAGTGAACAAGGAGGGTCCCAACAAGGGTCACATTTTCTACAAGTGTCCGGATCACAATGTGAGTTATTTTATCGTATTTAATGACTATGGTTAGTTTATACCTATTTTCATGATGGTTGTGATTAAAGTTCTAATTTTCTGTTTTAATTTCAGTGGGATGGCACTGGATGTTCAGGCTTCTACTGGGACGAAGAGTATGTTGAACTCATGCAAAAATATCTTGCACAACAGGCAGATATGGTGGCTAATGAGGCAGTGATCCAGCCGAAGAAGCCCAAAGATGTTGAACAAATGGGGGATCTATCTGTTTTAGTTGGGATTGGTCGCGAAATCCTTGTGTTGCTAAAGTGCATTTTAGCTTTAGTGTTTTTAGTGGTAGTTGGGATTGTCTACATTGTTGCGAGGCTTTCTTAAATTTATAGCTTTTGTGGTGGTATGCATGTTGTATAATTAACTAATTATGTTCTAGGTTTTAATATGGTATTTATGTCATGTAATGTAGATGAGTCGGCATTGGATGTACAATGTTGATTGTCGCTCCCAAGAGTTCATGGACGGCGTGCATTCTTTGTTACGTGCGGCCGAGGCAAACAAACACGATGGTTTCATGTGCTGCCCATGTGTCGTCTGTAAGAATACGATGGAATATGCTAACTCAAAGACTCTTCATTCACACTTGTTCAAGTCGGGTTTCATGCCAAACTATATTTGTTGGACGAAGCACGGAGAAACCGGAGTTGTAATGTAAGAAGGTGAAGAAGAACAATGGGGCGATGATGACATTTTTGCTGAATATGGTGCCTTCAATGATACTGCAATGGGGGAAGTTGAAGAAAAGGTGGGGGCAAAGGAGAAACCCACTGAAGAAGAGGTGGGGGTAGAGGAGAAGCCCGCTGAAGAAGAGGTAGGGGCAGAGGAGGAGCACGCTGACGATCTTGGTCAGGCCATTCGTGACGCACAAAGAGAATGCAAAAGTGAAAAGGAGAAGATCAAGTTCGGCCGCATGCTAGAGGATCACAAGAAATTGCTATACCCAACTTGTGATGCGGGGCAGAAAAAGTTAGGTACCACATTGGAATTGCTGCAATGGAAGGCAAAGAATGGTGTATCTAACAAGGGATTCGCGGAGTTACTAAAAATCCAAAAG
The DNA here is from genome assembly GCF_019320115.1 of Miscanthus floridulus. Taxonomy (NCBI): domain Eukaryota; kingdom Viridiplantae; phylum Streptophyta; class Magnoliopsida; order Poales; family Poaceae; genus Miscanthus; species Miscanthus floridulus. The sequence goes on from NC_089593.1 coordinate 59,427,575, forward strand.
AAGATGCTTCCGAAGGATAACGAATTGCCCAGCACTATGTACGAAGCAAAATAGGTAGTCTGCCCTTTAGGATTAGAAATCCAAAGGATACATGCATGTCCTAATGACTGCATCCTATACCGTGGCACGGAGTACGAGAAGTTGGATGCATGCCCTGTATGTCACGCATCGCGGTATAAGATTAGGCGAGATGACCCTGGTGATGTTGAGGGCGAATGTCCCAATAAGAAAATCCCTGCCAAGGTCATGTGGTATGCTCCTATAATACCACGCTTAAAACGTCTTTTTAGAAACAGAGACCATGCAAAGTTGTTGTGATGGCATAAAGAAGACCGTAAGGTAGACAATATATTGAGACACCCTGCTGATGGGTCCCAGTGGAGAGCAATCGATAGAGAATTCCTCGAGTTTGCAAGTGATGCAAGAAACTTAAGGTTTGCTTTAAGTATGGATGGTATGAATCCTTTCGGGGAGCAGAGCAGTAGTCACAGCACTTGTCCTGTTACTCTATGTATCTACAACCTTCCTCCCTAGTTATGCATGAAGCGTAAGTTTATTATGATGCCGGTGCTCATCCAAGGCCCAAAGCAACCTGGCAACAACATTGATGTGTACCTAAGGCCACTAGTTGAAGAACTTCTACTTTTGTGGAACAAGCCAGGTGTACGCATGTGGGATGAGCACAAGCAGGAGCACTTTGACCTACGAGCATTGTTGTTCGTAACAATCAATGATTGGCCTGCTCTAAGTAAACTTTCAGGACAATCAAACAAGGGATATAATGCATGCACACACTGTTTCGGTGACATGAAAGGTATATTCTTGAAAAAGTGTCGCAAGGTCGTGTACCTTGGGCATTGACGATTTCTTCCTGCAAATCACCCCATAAGAAAGAAAGGCAAGCATTTTAAAGGTAAGGCAGACCACCAGACCAAGCCTCGCAACCGAACTGGTGAGAACGTCCTCGATATGGTCAATGATGTGAAAGTACTATTTGGAAAGGGACCTGGCAGCCAACCTATTTTGAAGGATGCCAACGGTCACGCACCCATGTGGAAGAAGAAGTCCATATTTTGGGAGCTACCCTATTGGCAAGTCCTAGAGGTCCGCAGCGCGATCGACGTGATGCACCTGATGAAGAATCTTTGTGTGAACCTGCTAGGCTTCATGGGCGTGTATGGGAAGCCTAAGGACACAATTGAAGCACGACAGGACCTACGGTGTTTGAAAGAATGAGACAACCTACATCTAGAGAAGACAGATGATGGACGCTAGTACTTAAGTCCTGCCAGCTATACTCTTAGCAAAGAAGAGAAGGACAACTTGTTTGAATGCCTAGATAGCATTAAGGTACCGTCTGGATTCTCCTCGAATATAAAAGGGTATAATAAATGTGCCAGAGAAGAAATTTGGACACTTAATTGCTTCCAGTTGCATTAAGAGGAATTCTACCGCCAAATGTACGTCTAGCCACCGTCAAGCTATGTGCATTCCTCAATGCAATTTCTCAAAAGGCAATCAATCCAACGGATCTAGCGAAACTATAGAATGATGTGGTTCAATGTCTTGTCAGCTTTGAGTTGGTGTTCCCTCCTTCCTTCTTTGATATCATGACACACCTCCTAGTTCATCTGGTCAAGGAGATTACTATTCTCGGTCCTATGTTCCTACACAACATGTTCCCCTTTGAGAGGTTTATGGGAATCCTGAAGAAATATGTTCATAATCGTGCTCGGCCAGAAGGAAGCATCGCCAAAGGCTACGGAACAAAGGAGGTCATTGAGTTCTGTGTTGACTTCATTCCCGATATTAACCCGATTGGTGTTCCTGAATCGCGACACAAGGGGAGACTAAGTGGAAAGGGGACACTAGGGAAGAAAACATATATTGGTAAGGGTGATGATTATTTCAATAAAGCGCACTACACAGTTCTACAAAACTCCTCCTTGGTAGATCCGTATATTGAGACACACAAGAACCTCCTCCGATCTGAGTTCTCAGGGAAGTCTGAAGCATGGATTACGCGTTAGCACATGGAAACTTTCAGCGACTAGTTGCGAAAAGAATGTCAGGGTGATGAGAGTATTGATGAGGAGCTATATTTGTTGGCTAGACAGCCATCGTGGCATATCCTCACATACAAAGGGTACGAGATAAATGAGAATACATTTTACATAGTAGCACAAGATAAAAGGAGCACCAACCAGAATAGTGGTGTCCGCATAGATGCCACCGACCCTAGTGGGAACAAGCAAACATACTATGGCCACATAGAGGAGATATGGGAACTAGACTATGCATCTCATTTTAAGGTACCTTTGTTCAAGTGCTAGTGGGTAAAGACGACTGGAGGCGGCAGTAGCAGTCGACAACCAGTATGGAATGACAACAGTGTACCTTAACAATATTGGGTACAAAGGCGAACCGTTTGTCCTTGCGAAGGATGTGACTCAGGTGTTCTATGTCAAGGACATGTCTACAAAACCGAAGAGAGGGAAAAACGACAACCACCCAATCAATGATGAGCCAAAGCGCCACATAGTTCTTTCAGGAAAAAGAAACATCGTCGGAATCGAAGACAAGTCAGACATGTTAGAAGATTATGAAAAGGATGACCGAATTTCACCCTTCACAGTGAACAAAGACCCTAGCATCCAGCTAAATGATGAGGACACTCCATGGTTACGGCACGATCATAACCAAGGGACATACGTCAAGAAGAAGTTCATTACTGTGCCTGCTTGATATATATATATTGATGTTCAATAGTGTGTATTAGAGATATTATGTAATAATTGTGAATTTATGTTTGATGTTGAATTATGTCACGTTGAAATGATGTGAAAACAAATTTATGTTTGATGTTGGGATTATGTCACGTTGAAATGATGTGAAAACAAATTTATGTTTGATGGTGGGATTATGTCACGTTCAAATGATGTGAAAACAAATTTCCAGTCGAAACACAAGAGTTTTTCTGAATTTAATTAAACACTATATTTTTCCATTATCAAAATAGTAATTTAAACACTATATTGTGTTTTAAAACTTGTTAAAAAAATTAAAACTTTAGGTCACATTATTTTCCTGTGTGCAATAAAGCAAAATAGAATCTATATTTTTTTAAAATATTTTTCTGTCTTTTATTTAATTTTTTGTGCAATTAACTATCCTTTTATCATTTGTGTAAAAAGAAATATATTAAAATCGTAATGAATTGGCGGGCAGCGAAACTGCAGTTCGGCTGCCCGCCAAAAACCTTTAGTCCCGGGCACCACCACCAGCCGGGACTAAAGGTTACCTTTAGTCCCGGGTGCCACCACCAGCCGGGACTCAAGGTGTGACCTTTAGTCCCGGGCATTCACAGGGTCTGGGACTAAAGGGCCCATCCCCGCTCCACCGCGGGCCGTCCTCGCCCTGGCCCCGCTTCGCCACGGCCAGCCCTGCTCTGTCGTGGCCGTCTCGGCCCCGCTCCGCCGCGGCAGTCCTAGCCTCGGCCCCGGCCCCGCTCCGCTACTGGCCATCCCCGCCCCGGCCCCGCTTCGCCGCGGCTGGCCCCGCTCCGCCGCAGGGCCATAGAGGAGAGAAGGGAGGTGGAGGAGAGAAGGGAGAAGGAAGAAGGAGAAGGGAGGAGAAGGAGAAGGGAGAAGGAAGAAGGAGAAGGGAGGAGAAGGAGAAGGGAGAAGGAAGAAGGAGAAGGGAGGAGGAAGGAGAAGGGAGGAGGAGGAGCCTCGGCCACCGGCCACGCCCCTCGCCGCCTCATCATCACCGCCTCTGGATGCCCATCATCGCCGACCCCTACGTACGTCGATCGTCACCACCGACCCCTACGTACGTCGATATGTGTTTGTATGTGATATATGTAGAGGAACGCCTCATTGTGTTGTATGCGGAGCAACGCCGCCTTGTTGTGTTGTATGAGGAGGAACGCCACCTCGTTGTGTTGTATGCGGAGCAACGCCGCCTCGTTGTGTTGTATGCGGAGCAACGTCGCCCCATTGTTGTATATGCGGAGCAACGCCGCCCCAGTTGTTGTATATGTGGAGCAACGCTGCCTCGTTGTGTTGTATGCGGAGCAACGCCGTCATTGTGTTGTATGCGGAGCAACGCCGCCTCGTTGTGTTGTATGCGGAGCAACGCCGCCTCGTTGTGTTGTATGCAGAACAACGCCGCCTCATTGTGTTGTATGCGGAGCAACATCGCCCCGTTGTTATATATGCAGAGCAACGCCGCCCCGTTGTTGTATATGCTGGAGCAACGTCGCCCCGTTGTTGTATACCCTAGCGAGAACGACGATTCGCCCTAGCGAGAACTGACGAATTCGCCCTAGGCGAATTCGTCATTCTCGCTAGGGCGAATTCGTCGTTTATATGACTTGTTTACATATATGACTTGTTTATATATATGACTTGTTTATATGACATGTTTACATATGACTTGTTTACATATATGACTTGTTGACATATATGATTGTTTACATATATGAATTGTTTATATATATGAATTGTTTATATGACTTGTTTATATATGTGACTTAGATTTATTTTGTATATGACTTATTGTACATATATGACTTGTTTACATATATGACTTGTTTATATATATGTGACTTAGATAAATTTGTATATGACTTATTGTATATATATGACTTGTTTATATATGTGACTTAAATTTTGTTAAATTTGTTAGATATGGCTGCCCCGGGAGACAACATGGAGGAAGAAATGATGAATATTATTGTCAATGCTGGTGAGCAGGATGTTGATGACGGAAGTCAATACCTAGCTCTTGAAAATGAGCAAGAAAATGTTTTGCAAGAAAATACAGGCGAGGTATATATACTAAATATATGTTATATGCGAATATTGTATATATTTCTGTGTACAAAAGATATTTATTTATTATTACTTTTATATGTAGCCCTCTGGATCGGCGACCACAACGGCAAAGAGCAAAAATGTTCGAGGACCGAAGAAACCACTGGAGGGCCGGTACATAATATCAGAATTCAACATCGAGACAGGCAAACCACTTGGTCCACATAAAAGAAAATTCGTGGAACACTATGGGTACCTTGTAAGGGACAGAATTCTGATCAGTATCCATGAATGGAAGAAAACGATCAACGAGCCTGATGTTAGTTTTGTCTCTGATGTTGACAAGAATTTGCTCTGGAATGATATCCTTGCCCATTTCACGTTGCAAGCAGATGATTATGATGATATCAACGATGATGAATTGAAGGAGCTAGTTCGATCGTGGGCTATGAAGAAGATGGCCACACAATTCTAGACTTGGAAGAAACACCTATACAACACATACATCAAGAAGAACGAAACGCTGAATTTCAATACTGCTACGGGCCCGATCTCGAAACAGAGGCCCTATTGGAATGATTTCGTAGAGTACAAGACATCTGTAGAGGGTGAGGCACGGGTGAGAAGGAACCAAGAGAATGCCCAAAAAAAGGTATACCACCATGACATGGGATCAGGTGGCTATGATACTGCCATTCCGAAGTGGCAAAAAATAGAAGCGGACATTATTGCCAAGGGTCTCGAACCAGAATCAGCCAAGTGCCCCCCACGCTCGATGAATTGGCTTTTCGATCATGGGGGAAGACTCGACCCACAGACCGGCCTAGCAGTGTATGGGCAAAAACTCGAAACAGCAGCACGCTGATTGGCTTTTGCTATAGAAGCTAAAGAGATTGGTGTGTTCAAGCCCAATAGAGAGAAGGATGAGCTGACGTATGCCATCGGAACTGCTGAACACACTAGCCGAACCAGAGGCTTAGGATGCAACACTCCATGGGTTCATGGTTTCCCTAATGATAGGGAAACCTCCCGAAGCCGCCAGAGAAGCAAGGAGGAGCAAACAGCGCTGGGTGACAATGTTGGAGGAAATGGTGCTTGAAGCAAAGGAGCGAGAAAAAGCAATGAAAGCAAGAATGCAGGAAGAAATCAAAAAGCAAGTGCAGATAGCAATGAGTGCCTAGAGGCAGGCATTAGAGCTAGGAATGAATGTTAATATTAGCCCCCTAGTCAGTTGAAAAGCAGCTACACTTCCACTAAGCTGCCAAAGCAAGATGACACAGCGCTGTGCTTCCCCGTGGATGATGTCACTACTCCAATGACATCAATTGCGCTACATGTTCCAAGGGGGAATGACACAATCAAGGTTGTTGTTGGTGTTTTTACTCCTCCAGACCCTACCAAGACACCAAGAATCCATGGGGCACCAATACAACCTAGATATGCTAGGATTGTAGTGGATAAAGTGAGCAAAGATTATGAGAATCTAGCTCTTGACATTCCTAGAGGTGATGGAGAGAAGACTCTAGGAGAAGTAGAGGCATATATACTATGGCTACATCATTATCCCTGGGGCGTCTGCTCCACCGCCAGCAGACATTAGGTGCGGACAAAAATTAACAAAACAATTTTTTGATAATTTTCTATGGGCATGACTAATAATAAGCATTTACTTATATCTCATTATTTTTTGTACTCACAAAGCAGGGCCTCCGCCAACCAAAGTCTAGCTGTTGCTTCTCCCGACCATCATAGTGCTCAGGGCAATGATGACGCCTTCAAAGGCACTACTGCATCCTCACCATCTCCAACTCCTCCGCTTCCTCCAAGGAAGTCCACAACTCCTCCGCCGAGGTCTCCAACGCCTTCGCCGCCTCCAAAGTCTGCACTGCCTCCAAGGCAGTCTCCAACGCCTCCCCCGCCTCCAAGGAAGCCAGCCCCTAAGAGGTCTGCCCCGCAAACGAAGCCGTTGCCCTACCCGTCGGCAAAGAAGCAGAAAGCAAATACTCATCCAGTTATTCCCCAAAAACTATCTTATGAGAAAAGTGAACAGGAATTAAAGGATGCAGTACAAAAAGAAGTGACAGATTTCTTTGAAGGTGCAAAACAGGCACGACGAGCGAGGGAGAACCCGGAGCCATCATACTTCTTCCTACCTCCAGATCAGCTAAGAAAGAAGTTGGAAAAAAACAGGATTCTCTTAAGAGCGCCGTGAAACAACCGATATTGGACTATGACCGCTCTCTCACCAAGTCATATGAGGCTGGCGCAAAAAAAGAAGAGAGCAGGGAAAGGTGTTGCACAACTCGAACAACAAACGCAACAATCAATCCCCCCTTGTCGTTCCTAACGAATTTGGTTCAAACTTAAACTTAGTGGCGGAGGTAGGCGGCTATGAGTTGTTTCTTCAGTTTTATGAGGAAACTGGTTTGAACCTTGCCGAAGTGCTTGCTGAAGGACCATCTGCTCCGGAAGTGGATCCTTACAAGAAATTTGTACCAGGCCAGAGTCTATACAACCCAGAGAAATTAGGTGAACTGGGTACGCAAATGTACCTGATAAATGGGTGGTACATGTCGGCGTCTGATGCGGGACAAATCTATCTTTCTATCGGAATTAGAAACCACCATTACTTCCATGGCAATGACATTATCTATGTCGAGCTTGCAGAATTACACCAACTATGCCACCTGGACTCTCTCGACAAAAGTCTCATTAGCTGCTATTGTCTGTAAGTGTGATTATTTTCTACTATATTCATAATTTCTTTATTATATATTCACAATATATATATTCACAATTTTCATGTATGCAGATATGAGATGACAGAACTTAGAAAGAGAAAGGATAATGATGTTGGGTTCATTGATCCGTATGTCGTATACAAACACCCTAACCCCCCGAAGGATTATAAGCCTCAACCTGAGAGAAATCTCATGAATTTCTTAGTGAACCAACACGACAAGAAGAAGATACTCTTCCCCTACAACTTCAAGTGAGTGTTATTATAAGTAATTAATGTCGATCATATATATGGGACATCAATATTTCCTTACTAGCTAGTTACCTCTCTCTCTCTCTCACACACACACACACACACACACACATATATATATATATATATATATATATATATATATATATATATATATATATGTGTGTGTGTGTGTGTGTGTGTGTGTGTGTGTGTGTGTGTGTTTATGCAGAATCACTGGATATTGATGGTCATCGATATGGCCAATAGTAGATTGAAAATCTTAGACTCGTTGAGAAAACCGCAAACGGAGTATCAAGACATGACTAGATATTATACAAGGGTAATTAATTTAGTTTCTCTATAACAACATATATATATAATGGCGCCGATCTCTCAACAATTATTAAAGGTTAAATTATTTTTTTATTTTATTGGGAGCAGGGTTTGGAAAAGGTTCATTGAGGAACAAAAAATGAAACATTACAAAGCACCACTGGGTGTAATCATACACAAAGTAAGTACTATAACTACACATTTATATTCAATTAACACCATATGATGATTTCAATTCACCCTAATTGATTTTTTTATCATAAAAGTGGGTTCTAAGGCAGGAGCAGGATAACAACTACTGCGGATACTATGTTTGCGAGTTCATCATGGCATACTCAAAGAGAACTCCTGAAGAGCAACTCAAAGTACATATATAAATACTTTTTCTTTTATATTATTTTGATCGTATATTTACAATTTCTTTATTGCTCTCATTTGTATAAGTAATTACATGAGCAATAATATACATACATATATATATATATTAATATTTTTCCTTTAACTTTTATTGAAGACTGAATGGTTGAGGAAAAGAGTCATACGACTTGACCAACTTAAAGCAATTCGAGAGACTATAGCAGGATTTCTAAATGACCAGGTCATCAACTCCAACGGCGAGTTCTACAATGACCCGAACGAAACGTGGATGCCAAATCTGGAGGAGTGAATTGCTAAGGACATAAACAATTTATATATCAAACCTTTGTAATATATATATATATATATATATATATATATATATATATATATATATATGCACATATTATATGTACATAAAATAACTTGTGTATATATATGATCATCATATATATTTGCATGTACGCGTATATTCGTTTGTTATTTATGTACAAAGTTCGAACGAAAACTTACGCGTGCGAAGTACACATATATATTACTATTAGCAGCGTATTCGAAAATATATTTTAATATCAAAACTAATCATTAAATGAAAAAAGAAACCAAAAATAGAAACCAGAAAAAGGAAAAAAAGAGGGACATTTAGTCCCGGTTGATGTTTCCAACCAGGACTAAAGGTCCTGCCCCGTGGCGGTCCCTGGCCAGGCCTGGAGGTCCCCTTTACTCCCGGTTGGTGTTTCCATCCGGGACTAAAGGTGGACGTCAAGCTGGGACTAAATAAAGGAGGGTACCTTTAGTCCTAAATTGGTGCTCCCAGTTGGGAAACCGGGACTAAAGGGGTTTCCCAACCGGGAGCAAAAAGCCTTGCTGCACCAGTGATAGGATTCTAGTTGAATGGTTGGATTATTATAATCTCCCCCTATGATCGGGAGCATCTGGGGTCATCTGTTATAGATTAGTTTGTCAATTTTCTATAAATCCGTAGGGAATACAAACAGGTCCTAAACTGTACTAAATTGATATCTGATGCTATGTTGTGTGGTGTAGTAAAATCTTTGTGTGTGTGTGTGTGTGTATATATATATATATATATATATATATAGAAACTTGATTATACAGGGCGCTTGGGAGAGAAGACCTATGGTGGAGTTCAGCATTCTGAAAGGAGAATAGCGAAATATGCTTGTGTGTTGTGTGTTCTGATCTAAAAAGCACAAAATTAAACAGAACGGTTGGCATTGATTACTAGTTTCCTGCTAAATCGAAATGGGAGGCACAAGGAGGTATAACACCTACCATTCCATTTAAAGATGTTGGGGTGTTCATCCTAGCATGGCGACATGATGTGAGATTGTTAGATAATTCAAATTTTATCACAGCTCCTGTTATTACATTTCATCATGTTTTCGTTTGGTTCAGTTTTAGCTTGTAATCCTATCTATCATACATAAATTAAAAGTTAAAAATGAAATTTCTAGTAGCTTTTGACAGAAGATGAGAGGGTTTTCACAACAATTTGAAGTATTGACCACGGTGACACACTTGTTATATATAAGATTCAATGTTACGCTATTTGTCTTTAATGATGGAAACGTGGACACATGGTAGCTTTTACTTTGGCAATATAATGCAATGCAACTTTCAGAAGTCGTCATGTTATTTCCTGGCTATAAATTTGCTGCTCGGTCTGAACGTTTATATATACTGAAGCTCCAGCATTTTAAACAAGAATATTCTGAAGAGTTTCTGATGGTTCTTGTCTCTCGGGAACCATACCAACTGTTTTGTGGCTGTGTATTCTCTGACTGTAGAATAGAAATGCGAGGCACGGGGAATGAAAGCAGACTTTTCTTATCATGACCACTAGTTCGGAAGTTCCAGTGGTCTCCATGCATACCTAGAGAATGTCAAGTCCAACGGATGCCTCACGGGCCCACCAGACCACCCACTACCGGAAATAGTAGGTTTGCCGAGTGCAAACATGTTTACCGAGTGCATTATATCGGGCACTCGGCAAACAAGCTATTTACCGAGTGCTGCAAAAAAAAACACTCGGCACAATAATAGCACTCGGCAAACAAACTCTTTGCCGATTGCTGAAAAAAAACACCCGGCAAACTAAGAAAAAACACCCAGCACAAAATAGACACTCAGCAAAAAACCGCCACGTGGACATCCGTCAGTTAGTGTGCCGACCGTTAGGAGTTTGCCAAGTGTCTGATAGGGCACTCGGCAAAAAATAAGTTTGCCGAGTGTTTTTTCGCAGCACTCGGCAAAGAAATAAGTTTGTCAAGTGCTTTTTTTTGACACTCGGTAAATAAATAAGTTTTTTTCTCTTTTGGCGTTGAAACTTTTTCTACTCTCTACATACAACATGTGGTACTCCATGTTAGGATTTGGTATATTTCTGGATCTGTTTGCTATATTTAATTAATTTATTGTGTTTCAAGGAATTTTTTGGTATAAGTCAAATTTGAACTGCAAGTGATTCAAATAATAGAATAAAATGAGTAGAAAAATAATATTCATGTTATTGAGTCCAATGTGAGGCCTTACCCGAAAAATGAAAAGAAATTTCGAACATCTTGTTCAGGAAACACGACCACAAACGTGTGGCCGAATGGTTTTAAATTCTAAAAAAAGCAAACGAAGTCTGAAAATCATGAGATTAGTCAAGATCTCGTGATACCATACGTGGAGGCCATGGTAAAAAATTGAGAATGTTTTGCACAATCTATCACGTATGATGTTTACAAACCGAATTATCTTACAAGAAGAATCATAGCCTTGAGAAGGATTCAGTAAGATTTAGAGTTAAAGTGACGGTCGAATTGGGGTTTGACTTCAAAACTTTTTGTATAGGCAATAGAGAACATAGATTGATTCATGTGTAATTTTGATAAGTTTTTGGATCTGTTTGACAATTTTAATTTATTAAGTGCAATTATAGGATTTTAATCGATATAGATTGAATTTGAGCTATAACCTGCATGAAATAATAATTTTTTTCTCTTCTGGCATTGAAACTTTTCTACTCTCTACATACAACATGTGGTACTCCATGTTAGGATTTGATATATTTCTGGATTTGTTTGCTATATTTAATTAATTTATTGCATTTTAAGGAATTTTTTGGTATAAGTCAAATTTAAATTACAAGTGATTCAAATAATAGAATAAGATTCAAATAATAGAATAAAATGAGTAGAAAAATGATATTCATGTTATTGAGTCTGGTATGAGGCCTTATTGGAAAATAAAAAGAAATTTCGAACATCTTAGTTCAGGAAACACGACCACGAACATGTGGCCGAATGGTTTTTGAATTCTAAAAAAAGCAAACGAAGTATGAAAATCATGAGATTTGTTAAGATCTCATGATAACATATGTGGATGCCATGGTAAAAAATTGATAAGGTTTCGCACAATCTGTCATGGACGATGTTTACAAACCGAAGTATCTCAGAAAAAGAATCGTAGCGTTGAGAAGGATTCAGTAAGATTTGGAGTTAAAGTGACGGTCGAATTGGGGTTTGACTTCAAAACTTTTTGTATAAGCAATAGAGAACATAGATTGATTCATGTGTAATTTTGATAAGTTTTTGGATCCGTTTGATAATTTTAATTTATTAAGTGCGATTATAGGATTTTAATCGATATAGATTGAATTTGAGCTATAACTGCATGAAATAATGATTTTTTTTCTCTTCTAGCATGGAAACTTTTGTACTCTCTACATACAACATGTAGTACTCCATGTTAGGATTTCGTACATTTCTGGATTTGTTTGCTATATTTAATTAATTTATTGCATTTCAAGGAATTTTTTGGTATAAGTCAAATTTAAACTACAAGTGATTCAAATAATAGAATAAGATTCAAATAATAGAATAAAATGAGTAGCAAAATGATATTAATGTTATTGAGTCCAATGTGAGGCCTTACCCAGAAAATGAAAAGAAATTTCGAACATCTTGTTCAGGAAACACGACCACGAACGTGTGGCCGAATGGTTTTTAAATTCTAAAAAAAGCAAACGAAGTCTGAAAATCATGAGATTTGTCAAGATCTCGTGATATCATACGTGGAGGCTGTGGTAAAAAAATGGGAATGTTTTGCACAATCTGTCATGTACGATGTTTACAAACCGAAGTATCTCAGAAGAAGAATCATAGCATTGAGAATGATTCGGTAAGATTTGGAGTTAAAGTGACGGTCGAATTGGCGTTTGACTTCAAAACTTTTTGTATAGGCAATAGAGAACATAGATTGATTCATGTGTAATTTAGATAAGTTTTTGGATCTGTTTGACAATTTTAATTTATTAAGTGCAATTATAGGATTTTAATCGATATAGATTGAATTTGAGCTATAACTGCATGAAATAATAATTTTTTTCTCTTCTCGGCATTGAAACTTTTCTACTCTCTACATACAACATTTGGTACTCCATGTTAGGATTTGGTATATTTCTAGATTTGTTTGCTATATTTAATTAATTTATTGCATTTCAAGGAATTTTTTGTATAAGTCAAATTTAAACTGCAAGTGATTCAAATAATAGAATAAGATTCAAATAATAGAATAAAATGAGTAGAAAATGGTATTCATGTTATTGAGTCTGGTGTGAGGCCTTACAGAAAAATGAAAAGAAATTTTGAGCATCTTGTTCAGGAAACACGACCACGATCGTGTGGCCGAATGGTTTTTAAATTCTAAAAAAAGCAAACGAAGTCTGAAAATCATGAGATTTGTCAAGATCTCATGATATCATACGTGGAGGCCGTGGTAAAAAATTGTGAAGGTTTCACACAATTTGTCATGGACGATGTTTACAAACCGAAGTATCTCAAAAGAAGAATTGTAGCGTTGAGAAGGATTCGGTAAGATTTGGAGTTAAAGTGACGGTCGAATTGGGGTTCAACTTCAAAACTTTTTGTATAGGCAATAGAGAACATAGATTGATTCATGTGTAATTTTGATAAGTTTTTGGATCCATTTGACAATTTTAATTTATTAAGTGCAATTATAGGATTTTAATCGATATAGATTGAATTAGAGCTATAACTGCATGAAAGAATATTTTTTCTCTTCTGGCATTGAAACTTTTGTACTCTCTACATACAACATGTGGTAGTCCATGTTAGGATTTGGTATATTTCTAGATCTGTTTGCTATATTTAATTAATTTATTGCATTTCAAGGAATTTTTTGGTAGGAGTCAAATTTAAACTACCAGTGATTCAAATAATAGAAAAAGATTCAAATAATAGAATAAAATGAGTAGAAAAATGATATTCATGTTATTGAGTCTGGTGTGAGGCCTTACTGGGAAATGAAAAGAAATTTCGAACATCTTGTTCAGGAAACACAGCGACGAACGTGTGGTCGAATGGTTTTTAAATTCTAAAAAAACAAACGAAGTCTGAAAATCATGAGATTTGTCAAGATCTCATGATATCATACATGGAGACTGTGGTAAAAAATTGAGAAGGTTTCGCACAATCTGTCATGAACGATGTTTACAAACCGAAGTATCTCAGAAGGAGAATCGTAGCGTTTAGAAGGATTCGGTAAGATTTGGAGTTAAAGTGACGGTCGAATTGGGGTTTGACTTCAAAATTTTTTACATAGGCAATAGAGAACATAGATTGATTCATGTGTAATTTTGTAAGTTTTTGGATCCAGTTTGATAATTTTAATTTATTAGTGCAACTATAGGATTTTAATTGATATAGATTGAATTTGAGCTATAACTGCATAAAATAATAAGTTTTTTTCTCTTCTGGCCTTGAAAGTTTTTTACTCTCTACATACAGCATGTGGTACTCCATGTTAGGATTTGGTATATTTCTAGATCTGTTTGCTATATTTAATTAATTTGTTGCATTTCAAGGATTTTTTTGGTATAAGTCAAATTTGAACTGCAAGTGATTCAAATAATAGAATAAAATGAGTAGAAAAATGATATTCATGTTATTGAGTCCGGTGTGAGGCCTTACCCGAAAAATGAAAAGAAATTTCGAACATCTTGTTAAGGAAACACTGACCACGAACGTGTGGTCGAATGATTTTAAAATTCTAAAAAAGCAAACGAAGTATGAAAATCATGAGATTTATCAAGATCTCGTGATATCATACATGGAGGCTGTGCTAATAGAGAACACAGATTGTGACCGAATGGTCTTTATTCTAAAGCTCAACTCTGCATAGTTTCTAATCATATTGCTTTTTTTAGTCGGTGGCACATGGTGGCGAGCCTTGCTCCTAGTTCAAGGCTTATGCTTTGGCCCACAAGGGCAAGGTGACGTTCGACGTCGCCTAGAACCCGGAGGACCCGCCCTCGGTGTATAGCAATGAATCCATCAACAACCTCCTCGATGGATACACATCAATGGCAAGGGTGGTCCATGGCCCAAAGTACGACCCGAGCGCCATGACCTTGATGGAGAAGTGGTCATGAGGACGAGAGGAGGCAAGAAGCATGTCCGGTTCTAGATTGGCGATGGCATAATCGACATGGTCAGTACTCCCACTCTCTCCAAGATTCGAGCATAGAGCACCGGTTCTAGTCTGGCAATACGCCCATGGTCGGACTCTACACGGTTCCAGATGAACGCACTCCAGGTTATTTCTGTTTTATTCATCGTTCATTGATTTTTATATACTTTTGCATTGCATTGTAACATTGGGATGAAATATTGTAGGCTCAGCTGGAACAAGAAACGAGGCGCCGGGAGGAGCTAGCGGTAGAGGATGGAGGCAGAGCGGTAGAGGATGGAGCTGTAGATGTTTGAATATATGAGGGGTGTTTATGCTGCAATCGGCCAACCTTCACCACCGATGCTAGTCCCTCCTCCTCAACCTGCTCCAAATACTATTTCCGGCACTGTGAGTCGCTTTACAACCTTATAATCACTGTTTCTAGTTTATGCAGAATCAATTTTACAAAGATGCCTAGACACTAGAAACTTAGTGACTAATGCTCTATGTTTATTACCAACTAGTTTCTATGTGTTGTTCAATCTTGACTCACGCATGCAATCTCTTCTCCTTTGTGCAGCATCAATTGGCGGCATCGAATGAGCCTCATGACCCAGCGTGGTCACAGTGAAACTCGTGGCCTAAGTGACTACTTGTGATTTTATTTGCATTTGCATTTGTGGATTACCTGTGACTACTTGTGACTATTTATGGTTGTGAATGAACCTACTAGTGATTCTAAAGTTTATTTGCATTAATGTGTTGTCGATATATTTATATGAACCGCCTATGATGCCTATTGTGAACTATCTATGATGGATGTGATGTTTATTTGAATGTGGTATGTGGCTATGACCGAAACAAATAAACTGATTATATGTGGCAGCTTTGCCGAGTGTTACACTCAGCAAAAGAGCTCTTTGCCGAGTGCAATGAAAAATACACTCGACAAAGAGGACACGTGGCAAAAATCTGTGCATTCTGGGACTAAAATGACTTCTTTGCCAAGTGTCTGCACTGTGACACTCAGCAAAGAAGCCAACATTTGTACGTTCTGAGCCAATCTTTGCCGAGTGTCCAGTATTTGACACTCGGCAAAGATGGCTGCTTTGCCGAGTGCCTGGGATTTGAGAATTGGCAAAGAACTCAGGTTTGCCGAGTGTCAGGTACGGAACACTCGACAAAGCTGCCATCTTTGCCGAGTGTCTAGTATTTGACACTCGGCAAAGATGACACTCGGCAAAGATGACACTCGGCAAAGATGGCAGATTTGCCGAGTGTCCAGGATTTGACACTCAGCAAAGAATTTAGGTTTGCCGAGTGTCAGGTCCAGGACACTCGGCAAACGCGCCGTGACCATCTCCGCTCCGTCGCGTTACTTTTTTTCGCCGAGCGTCGGTTTCAGCTCTCGGCAAAGTATTTGCCGAGTGCCCGATAGAAAACACTCGGCAAAGAGACGTTTGCCGACACTGTAGATGTCGTGTGCTATTTGCCGAGTGTTACACAAATCTTTTGCCGAGTGTTTTTTGGTCTTTGCCGAGTGCCTGTGGCATACGGCAAAGTCACTGTTTCCGGTAGTGACCCCGAGATACCCATACTGCCGCCAGGGGAGAAAGAGCTTCAGCAATGGATGCTTCCTAAAGCAACAGTGCAAAAACAGCTGGAACCAGAGTCGAGCTGCAGTTCTGTGTGTATCTGCAACTTATCAGCCGAGACCATGGAATGGAGAAGCACCCCTGCATGGAGCAAAAAATGATGTTAGAAGAAAAATACACCTGGAAAATCTGTGAGAACATTAAGCCACAGAGTGAGTCCTACCTACTGCGACAAGAAAACTCCAAGAACATTATGTGATTCGAGAGATCCACATTTTCTATACATCCTTTATTGTTGTTCATGGTCTCTACGTTGTGATTTTGCACAACCGACAGCTGAGACACCAAAATCGTGTGACCCCTGGTTCTTCAGCATCGCACTAGGCATGCCCTTATCAGGCAATCCAACAAGCAAATATATATATTCACCCAGAAGGGGGCACAGCTAGTATTTTAACTTTGGAAACACAAATACTAGACTTGTATTATTTGAGCTCACAGTACCCTTGACTCTTCACAATGCAAGTCACTTCCATAAAAGTCTGATTCGCACTGGAATCTGGACTTCGATTGAATATTTCTTTTCGGCCAACATTGGATCACGGCAATGCAAAGTCATCCGCGCATGCAACTTCCCGATGGATACAGCACATGCACCTGTCTAACAAACATTATTCTTACTACTTGCAATGCAGCTCCCTGCATGGATCTGTATATACCTTATAGAAGAGCTGCAACTGCAAATAGTAAGTTCGGCAACAACAGAAGGCAGTTTCAGATATCTCCATGGTAGCCTGGTACTTGACTGCCTTTGATCATGACAATGTTACATGATTACAGCTCCCTAAGAGCACAGTTGCTTTGTGTTTTAACAGGACCATACACATCAGTAGTGTCAACCAATAAAGTCGTGGCATCCTGCATCACGCTGATCATCAGGAACAAGAACAGGATGGTTGCTATTGCCTACTTGCCTGCTTGCGTTCTCCTAATGGTAGTGCACCTTCTGAGAATCATGGCGGCACCCGCAGCTGTTTCGGGATATCAGGACAAGCAGGGAGTACTAAGGCTGCCGCAGCAGTGCCCACCATACGCCATTCAATGGTGCGTTCACTGCGCTCGTACTCAGTCTACATCGGTGATGTTCATTCGCTGCAGGCCATGCTGCCCTTAAATTTTAATGCGTTTGTGTTGTTTATTGAAGCAATAATGTACTCCGGCTATTTGTCGATTTCAGTTTCCTAATAAATAAAACTAAATTTTATTTTCCAGTTGGTTGATTGCTCTGTGTAGTGTGTGGTACAAAGCTCAGGTGAATATACCGTCAGTAAATTTCGTTTCCTGGAATTCCTCGCAGGAAAATGACAGCTACACTTCAGTTGTTGCATAAATAATTGTCGTGAAACTGCATGTAATTAACATCAAGTTTTTCAGATGGAGGTGGTCCCTCGTATAAAGTCACATTATGAATCAGCACTTCCTGGCTATAAAATCGACTACCATTATTATAGGAGGTTAATTTTTGTCAAGTTATGTGGTAAATATGAGCCAATATCCAAGAAATCTCAAAGCATAATTAGGCTGTTGGTAGTATTTGCTCTAGCACCCTAGCTCATTGAAAGAGAGCTGCCAATGACGATATGACTCTCTAGCTAGTCATGAAAGCTGGCAAGGGTGTCCACCACAGACAGGGAGCCACAAGTGATCAATGTCAGTGCAGTTCTGCTCATCCCGCACATGGTCATCATGTAGTCATGTCGATATTTCCACGGGGTCCTGAAGTTGGCGCCTTACAGTGGTGCCTTAATGTGGACCGTAATAAATTTTGACAAACAGAAATCGTCTTATCTGTTTGTTATGAATGGATTGGAAGAGCTAGCAAATATTGTGGATGTGCCCACTAAGATGCCTGGAATAGATCTTGATTTCTCTTTTTCATCTTCACTTCAGAAAGAATGCTTCTCTTGTCGACACATGTCATAAAGTTCTATTAAACTTTGCACCTTAGAAACCAATGCCTCCTGTTGGACTGGCATCTACACTACATTCACAGCGACACGACTAGCTCCTCCCTTTCTCCACCTGTCAAACACGTTTTTACTTCAACTCGACCAAAGAAGCTTCTCCATCGTCACCAAAGCCATATATAGCTTAAGCCATTCGTGAATGAGCCAAAGCAACTACCAAATAGGGCTGATGAAAAAAGGTGAGCAAACCAGAAGTTTCACATCCCACTGAGTTTGGTTCGACATTGAGATGCATCTAACAATGCACCTCGGCTTGACAAACATTCACATATTCCTCCATGCTTCTCGATTGGCTGAAGCACATCGGCAAAAACTGTGCTGTATCCAAGCAGGACAAGGGCAGCAACAAAAATCGCTATAAGTTTGTAAAGTAATCTGCTGCTCTCCTTCTGTACGCGCGGCAGGGGCCGGCGCCGAAAGGGCTCCCACTACTACAGAAACGATTATGTGCAGCGTTGCACTTTTGCACTCCATGGTGGACGTCTATTTTGCTCGCTGCGGTAAATCCCACGATTTACCGCGGCGGGCATTTTTTATTTACCGTAGCGGTCACTTTTGCCCACTACGGTAAATTGATTTACCGTGGCGGACGTCTTAAAATGCCCGCCATGGAAAATAGGCTATTTACTACGGCGGACGTTTTAAGATGTCCGCCATGGTAAATCGATTTATCGTGGCGGGCATCTTATAAGGCCCGCTTCCAGAAAAAGCAGGCCCAGCTCGCGGCCCAGCTTAGCCCGTCATATATATACACAAGCTAGGGTTTCTGTCACTCACACCCACCAGACGCCGCCCCTCACTTCTCTCTCACACAGCCCCGACTCCGCTCTCTCCCTCTGTCTCCGACGGCCAGGCGCGTGGGGGTGGCCGGATCCGCGGCGGCGCGCCTCCCTCCTCTGTCTCCGGTGGCCAGGCGCGCGGCGGCGGCCGGATCCATGGCGGTGCGCCTCCCTCCTCTGTCTCCGGTGGCCAGGCGCGCGGGGCAGCCGGATCCATGGCGGCGCGCCTCCGTCCTCTGTCTCCGGCGGCCAGGCGCGTGGGAGCGGCCGGATCCGCGGCGGCGCGCCTCCCTTCTCTGTCTCTGGCGGCCAGGCGCGCGGGGGCAGCTGGATCCACGGGATCCGTGGTGGCGCGCCTCCCTCCTCTGTCTCCGGCGGCCTGGCCGAGGCCGAGGCAGTCTCCTCTCCACTCCTCTCCCGACGCGACATCCACCGGCAGCGCTGGGGACATGGGGCGCGCGTCGGCTTCTGCGCGTGGGACCTGGCCCCCTTCCTCGCGCGGCGGCGCGACATCCACCGGCGGCGCGCCTTGGTCTCCTCTCTCTCCCTCGTGCGGATCTGGCCCCCTTCTTCCTCCCTGGCCGGATCTGGTGGGAGGCGGCCTCCCCATCCCTCCCTGACGACGGCGGCGGGTGGTTCTAGGTGGAGGGCTGCCGGATCCTATAGGAGGGCGGCTGGATCCGACGGATCTCGGCCGGATCCGGTGAATGCCGCGACGGTGGCGCTGCCAATGCAGGTACAGGTCTCTCTTTGTCTCCCTCGCTCTTATCTCTTCGTCTCCCTCACTGTGCCCTCTCCCCTTTCCCAGATCTAGAGCCGGCACGGACGTCGGAGCTACGGTGGCGACGCACGCGGATGCGCGGCTGCTCGGCGCCCTCCTCCTTTCCGGCCTCATCTTCAGCAGCGGCGCTGCAGCTGGATCCAGGGATGACGATGGTGGCGCTAGGGTTTCGGTTTGGGATTGGGCTCGCCGGTGGGCTCAGTCAATGGGCTCACCTGTGGGCTTTGGGATTTTTTTTGTTTTTTCCAGATGATTAACCAAGGCGGTCAGTGTAACGTGCCCGCCGTGGTAAAAGTATATTTACCACGGCGGGCACGTTACACCGCCCGCCGCGGTTAAGCCACGATTTACCGTGGCCTCTAGGCCGCGGCGGACGGCTTTGCTCGCCGCGGAAAACCAAAAATGCCCGCCTCTAGTAAAGTTTTTGTAGTAGTGTCCCTTGCTGCTGCACTGTAGTCGCAGCAGGGGCAGGCGACGAAAGGCTCCCGTGCCGCACTATAGTCACAGCAGGGGCCGGCGCCAAAGTCAGCCCTTCTGTCACATCTAGTCACTATAGCAGCATTGCAGCATAGCATGTCTGTGTACAAGAATTAGATGGGTAGAGTTTTATATATAGCTTTCTACTATAACTCAGTAAAGGCAGTTTAGTTTACCACATCCAGAAGCAGAGCTTTCACCAGCACTAGGCTTGTGTTGTGTTTGTGTGTGCGAGCTGTTCTCAATATCTTCTAGTACCTCTAGCCATAGTGAGTGAGTGTGCTAGTAAGCTTACTGCTTACCTGTGCAGGGCAGTCGAGGGACTAACAAGTGGTATCAAAGCCGTACAAGCGCCGTCGCCGGACTAACCGCTGGCAATGACGGATGGTTTGGAGATGGGCGACAGCAGCAGCGCTGCCATGGCTGCCCAGCAACGATAGGAGGTCATCGTGCGCACGGTGTGGGAGGTCAGCGGCACCAGTTGGTCGACACTGACTCACACTAACTATGGCGAGTGGGCGATGACATGAAGGTCAAGCTCAAAGCCCGACGGCTCTAGAATGCCATTAACAAGGGCACCAACAACGAAGAAGATGACATGTCAGCGTTGGAGGCATCCTCGCTGTTATGCCAGTGGAGTACAAGGAGCCGTTGGGGGCGAAGAACTCTACTAAGGAGGCGTGGGAGGCCATTGCAGCGATACGCGTCGGCTCCGACTGCGCAAAGAAGGCCACGACCCAGCTGCTGAAGCAGGAGTACGCCAACCTCAAGTTCAAGGATGGTGAGTCGGTGGAGGACTTCTCCCTCCGCCTGCAGTCGCTCATCAGCAAGGTGAGGAGCCACGGTGTCACCATTGACGAAGAAGAGGTGGTCTCCAAGTACCTCCACTCCATGCCATCGAAGTACATCTAGATCGCTCTCTCCATAGAGACGATGCAGAACTTATCCACCCTCACCATTGAGGATGTGACATGCCATCTGCGGGCGGTGGACGAGCACCTAGAGCAGGCGATAGCAACAACAGATAGCAGCAAGCTATTGCTAATAGAGGAGTGGGTAGCTCGGATGAAGCTGAAGAAGTCCGGGGAAGCTTCCTCCAGCCACGGTGGCAATGGCAAGCCCCGCGGCAAGGCTTATTTAGAGAAGAAGAAGAAGAAGGTTGACCCCAATACCTACCGACGCTATAGGAAGACAGGCCATTAGGCAAAGGATTGTCCAAATCGCAAGCAGGAGAAGAAGGCTGAGACTCATCTAGTGTAGGCAGATCATGATGATGAAGCCACTCTCCTGATGGCGATGTTCTATGCTCTGCACAACGTTGAGGCCAAGGAGAAGGGAGAGGTGATGGCGGTGGAAGGGCATAGGAAGGCTCTGAAGGATGCAGAGGGGGTGCCGAGCACTTCAGCAGCAGAGCCCACCACTATAGAGGGGTTGCTGAGCACTTCGGGAGTGGAGCCGACCACTCTAGAGGAGGTGCCGAGCACTCCAACAGCAGAGCAGACCCCTCTAGCAGCGGAGCCAACCACGGTTAAGGCTCTGAAGGTTGTCAACCTCGATGAACCACGTGCCCAAGTCCACCTCGAACGTGTGGATAGTGAGCAGGAGCAGCGGTGGTACCTAGACTCCGGCGCCAGCACCCACATGATGGGCTCCAAGGAAGCCTTCTCTGAGCTCGACGACAACATGATCAGCATGGTGACGTTCGGTGATGGCTCAAGGGTGGTCCGAGGGCACGACAACATCATCTTCAGGTGCCAGAACAGCGAGCACCGCACAATGATGGATGTATATTACATCCCGTAGCTGCGTTCAAGCATCATCAGCATTGGCCAGCTGGATGAGCGCGGCAGCGAGGTACTGATCAAGGACGACGTCCTTAGGATCAGGGACCGAGAGCGGCAGCTTCTTGCCAAGGTGAAGAGGTCCCAGAACCAACTATACCTGCTCAACTTGAAGGTAGAGCAGCCCATCTGCTTGGCTGCACGGCACATGGAGGAGCCATTGTTGCCTGATATGGCCATCTCAGCTTCGACGCTCTTGGATGGCTAGAGAAGATGGTGACTGGGCTGCCTCATATCGAGCACGCAGGCGAGTTGTGTGATAGCTACCTGGTCGGGAAGCAAAGAAGGCTGCCATTCCCAAAGATGGTGAAGTACCTCATGATAGAAGCCCAAGAGCTGGTCCATGGTGACCTCTGTGGGGTGACCACACCGGCGATGCATAGCGGGTGCAAGTACTTCATGTTGCTAGTGGATGACTACAGCCGGTTCATGTGGCTGTAGCTTCTGACCAGCAAGACCGAGGCAACAGAGCGGTCAAGAAGTTCAAGGCGCGCGTGGAGGCGGAAAGCGGCAAGAAGCTGCGCGTGCTGCGGACTGATTGCGGCGGTGAATTCACTTTGGTGGAGTTCGCTGCGCACTGCACAAATTAGGGTGTGGTGTGACACCACACTGCGCCGTACTCGCCGCAGCAGAATGGCGTGGTGGAGCGGCAGAACCAGACGGTGGTCAGCATGGCTCGATCTATGATGAAAGCCAAAAGCATATCAACAATGTTCTGGAGAGAGGCGATGACCATGGCGGTGTTCATCCTCAACCGTGCGCCCACCAAGGCCCTGAAGGGCAAGACGTCGTTCGAGGCTTGTCATGGACACAAGCCGAATGTGTCCTTCCTCAGGACATTTGGCTGCATCAGCTATGTGAAGAACTCCAAGCCTCGCGCTCATCAAGCTAGAAGACAGGAGCACGTCGATGGTGCTCTTGGGCTATGAGGAAGGTACTAAGGCATACCGGTTCTACGACCCACGCGTAGGCAAGGTGGTTGTCTCACACGATGTCGTGTTCGACGAGAAGGCAGGCTGGGACTAGGATAGTTCGGGCACGGGGGAAGCTAGCGGTTTCACCAGCACCTTCATCGTCGAGCACTTGGTCATCCACGGTGGTGGAGACACTGGAGAGGAGGTGCCGACCACTCTAGCAATAGAGCCGAGCATTCCTGGGGCAGTGCCGAGCACTCCGAGAGGGGTGCCAAGCACTATAGGAGTGGTGCCGAGCGGTCCTACAGTGGTGCCAACCACTTTAGGACGGGTGCCGAACGCTCCTGTAGCGGAGCCGAGAGGTCTTGCAGTGGTGCCGACCACTCCAAGATTGGTGCTAAGCACCTCTATAGTGGTGCCAACCACTCTAGGAGTGGTGACGAGCGGTCTAGGAGTAGTGCCAAGCACTGCAGCTGGGGTGCCGAGCACTCCAGGTGCTGTGCCAACCACTCCGGCGAAACAGGGGACTCCATCGACGCTGATCGAGTTCGCCTCACCTCCAAGCGATATCACCGAGTTCATGGATGCCTTCCACGATGGTGAGGAGGTGCGATTCCACAGGCTGGATGACATCGTCGACGACACAGGGTCCTTAGGCCTGGTGGGTCGGCTCCTCAATGACCTAGAGCTGCTTCTCGTTAGTGCAGAGGAACCACCGATGTTCACGCTAGCCGAGCACGATGCAAATTGGCAACGGGCGATGCTATAGGAGATTAAGACAATCGAGGAAAACGAGACTTGGGAGCTCATCGATCCACCTC
Organism: Miscanthus floridulus; assembly: GCF_019320115.1. Taxonomy (NCBI): domain Eukaryota; kingdom Viridiplantae; phylum Streptophyta; class Magnoliopsida; order Poales; family Poaceae; genus Miscanthus; species Miscanthus floridulus. The sequence goes on from NC_089593.1 coordinate 59,451,774, forward strand.
CGGGATGTCATCCGATTGGCCTGAAGTGGGTATATAAGGTCAAACAGGACAAGCGCGGTGCCATTGTCAAGCACAAGGCGCGCCTCATCGGCTAAGGCTTTGTCCAGCGCGAGGGCATCGACTTCGAGGAAGTCTTTGCGCTGGTAGCACGCATAGAGTCTATTCGACTGCTGCTGGCTTTGGTAGCTAGCGAAGGACTGGCGCGTCCATCACCTGGACATAAAATCGGCCTTCCTCAACGGCGTGCTGGCGGAGACGGTCTTCGTTAGGCAACCTTCTAGTTTTGCCATCAAGGGAGTGGAGAACAGGGTGCTCCGACTGCGTAAGGCGCTCTATGGGCTGAGGCAGGCCCCGCGATCGTGGAACGCCAAGCTTGATGCCACACTAGGTGAGCTTGGGTTCATATGGTGCGCAACCGAGCACACGCTCTACACGCGGTGACGGGGGAAGGAGGAGCCCATTGTCGGCGTGTATGTGGACGACTTGATCATCACCGGGGCGTGTGCGGAGGACATCGACAGCTTCAAGTGTGAGATGGCGGCTTGTTTTTGAATGAGCGATCTCAACGCGCTCTCCTACTACCTCGGCATCGAGGTGAGACAGGGGAAGGAGGCGCTCATGCTCGGTCAGAGTGCAAGCCATACGTGACTCCGATGGAGGAGCGGCTGAAGCTGACGAAGGCCAGTACCGCGATGAAGGTAGATGCAATACTCTACCGGAGCATCGTCGGCGGTCTGCGCTACCTAGTCCACACGAGGCCGGACATTGCGTTCGCCGTGGGCTACATCAGCCGCTTCATGGAGCATCCCTAGGAGGATCAAGGGGGCAGTGGATCAGGTGATCGTCTTCCCCAAGACTGGCGGAAGTAGGCTGCAGCTCGCTGTGTTCAGCGATGCAGACATGGTGGGTGACATCGACGGACGGCGGAGCACCTCTGGCGTGCTCGTCTTCCTCGAGTTGGCTCCAATCTCATGGTTGTCGCTCAAACAAAGGGTGGTGGCACTATCCACATGCGAGGGCAGAGTACGTGGCGGCGGCCACAGTGGCGTGCCAAGCTATGTGGTTGCGCTGGCTACTGGGTGAGCTAACCGGTGTGGAAGCTCGCCCACCAGCACTGGTGGTGGACAACTAGCCCGCCATCGCCCTCGCGAAGAATCCGGTTCTACAGGACCGGAGCAAGCACATCGACATCAAGTTTCACTTCCTCAGGGACTATGTCGATGGAGGACAGATCGTTATCGAGTTCGTCGAAACTGGTCGGCAACTCGTGGATGTCCTCACCAAGCCGCTCGGCCGTCTTCGGTTCATGGAGCTGAAGAAAATGATCGGCGTGGTGGAGGTTTTTAGGGTTAGCAGTAGGATTAGGGGAAGACTTGTAAAGTAATTTACTGTTCTCCCTCTATATGCGCGGCAGGGGCTGGCGCCAAAAGGGGCAGACGCCAAAGTCAGTCCTGCTATCACATCTAGTCACTTAGCAGCATAACAGCCTGGCATGTCTGTGTATTAGGATTAGATGGGTAAAGTTATATATATAGCTTCCCACTGTAACTCAGTAAAGGCAGTTCAGTTTGCCACTTCCAAAAGCAGAGCTTTCACCGGCGCTGGGCTTGTGCTGTGTTTGCGTGTGCAAGCTGTTCTCAATATCTTCTTCTACCTCTAGCCATAGTGAGTAAGTGTGCTGGTAAGCTTACTGTTTACCTGTGCAGGGTAGCCGAGGGACTAACAAAGTTAAGCTAAGATTTGAAATATATGCATGTTCCATGGAGAGGGACAAAAGTTTTAGATAACGAGAAAAGAAGTGACTATATAGTTGTGACAAGACAATGTATACAGTGGATTACCATTGTGAAACTAGCTATGTCGAAGATGCGGTATACAAGTCACTTCCCTCGCAAAAGAAAACTACAAGTGACTATATAGTTGTGACAAGACAATGTATACAGAAAGAATTACGGTGCTTCACGACAAAGATTTTTATTGCCTTCATATGGCTAGGAGGTAATGAGTATCAAATTGTCAACAATGTTAGAATATCAAAATCTCTGTTGTTTGGTTTCCTCAATACACTATGTCGCCAGTAGAGTCGCCGATTAGTATGTGTTGCTCGCAATGAATGCTGATTAGGGTGGACACTACTGACATAGAGGAAAAGGAAAATGCACAGCCATCACATCCACCTCTTCTCTACTTTTCACACATGTGGTACTGATCTCCTCCAGCTATTTGTACGTATTGCCTGGTTTGCCAAGCATCTCTGAGCATATGCATGAATTGTGCTATTGACATTGGTAGGCATATTCAGTACCCCTTTTTTAATGCTGTTGTCCGAAGATTTATGAAGAAGTTTGGTACCAATTTTTAATTGGATCAAGTGTGACATGTGTATATGAATTCGACCGAGGGGTATTCGAAAATATCAAAAAAGGGTCTTTTTTTGTTTGTGCTGCATGCACGGACGACGTGCCCAATGGGGGGAGGATACTCCCTCAGAACCACAAAGAAAGACACGACAGTATTTCTATGATACATTATATTAGTGGTGAACTAAAATGACTTGAATATCACTCAAAAGCACTGATGAAAAGTGCCAAACAACGCTGCATAGTATCAATTTTTAGTGTTTAATAGTGCTAGGATGTCTTGTTTTGTAGGACAATTTTTTAATACTATAAGGCCTTCCTGTATCGGATAGAATAGAGCAAGTGCAAGACAATAGAGGCCTGAGCGGCTGAAAATCCACCAGGCATGTTCCTTAGCCGGATCAACACAGCTGGGAATACCTCCGGCTAGCCAGTGTAGCAGAGTAGCAAGCCAAGCAACATCCACCCATTGGCTGAGGCAAATCGGTGGTGTGGCAGTAGATGTGGGCGCGGCTGCACCAAGCAAGCGCAAGCGGCTTCCATCGGCCCCTCAGATCACGTTGCGGCAGCTGAGCTAGGCCTCTGCCTCATCCACGTTGGCACTACAGGCCTAGCTGCGGCAGCAGATGTGTGTCCTTGTGGGAGCCTACCCTACAAGCCGTGCGCTACCGGAACATGAGTCCATGATGGCAAATGCTATGTTAACGGCTAGTTAACAAATTTTAACGGACAATATAAACCAGGGGAATGCAAACTCAATGTAGTGGCAGTTAAGGGAACACTATGTAAAAAACTGTAAATATCCGCCAGCGTCCCCTACAGACGCCAGGAAGAACGCGTGTTTGTAATATGAGTTTACAGACGCGTGTCACAAACACGCGTCTGTAATATGTCGGCGGGGTCAACACGTGTCTGTGATAACTCGTTACTACAGATGTGTGTTCCGAACACGCGTCTGTAATATTTCAGCGGAGTCACACATGTCTGTGATAACTTATTACTACAGACACGGACAAAGAAAGCGCGTCTGTGATATTAGAATTAATTTATGAGACGTGCCCCTAAACACGCGTCGCACGTAATGAGTTCCCAGACCTGAAAAAACATCCAATCGCCTAGACTTAAGTCTGCGTCTCCCGTTGCCTCTACCCCGTCTCCTCTCTACCTCCGACACCACCGCCCCACTCCTGTCGCCTCCCCTCCTTTTTCCTCCGACGCCGCCGCCCCTTCCTCTTCTACCGTCACGGCCACCACCTCTTCCTCCACCGGTGCAGCCACGGCCCCCTCCTCTTCCACCGTTGCTTCCCCTCTTAGATCTAGATCTAGATCTAGAAAAGGTTGGGAGGTGGGGCTTCTACTGCATGGCGGTTCATCAACGTGATGCCGCTGTTGTCTGCACAGGGATTCCCTTGAGTGCGTCGCAGGTCGAGTGCCACCTATAGCTAGGGTTCGAGGGAGGCCATGCCGGTGCCGCCACTGGCACGGATTTGGGTGGCGTGACACGGGCAGGGCTGGCCATGGCGTCCTCCCCAATCAAGTTATACGTGGATTTATGCGACATCAAGGTATCCCCCGTGCCTTGCCCCTCGACGGTGGCGATCTCCAATACCCCATCTGCTGACCAGATCCCCAATTGTGCTACCAGGACGGGCTCCTCCACATAGGCCACAGTAGGGCAATCCAAGGTGGCTAGATCCATGGCGGCTGAGGCAAGGGCAGGCGGTGCTTGGCCACAATGATGCTCACGTTGCGCCCAATGACTTCCACAAGGTTCAGTTCCCTTCCCTGCTCCACCAGTTTGGATTCCTATGGGGCCGTGTCGTGCTGGTGTTAGATTTGGGCAGGGCCTTCTCCGGGTTGGGAACCACATTTTTTGCTCGAATCGCTCTCCCTTATCTGGGTTTGGTTTTTTTTCTTTTCTCAAGCGAGGTTGGGCAGCAGATCTGATTTCCTAAAATTTTAGTTACATGAACTGTGAATTTCCTAAAATTTCAGTTGTGTGTGTCAATTTGAAGCTATATATGCTGTTAGTGTGAACTCTCCCTTTGGTGGGACAGTGTGAAAATGAATCATAGTTTGTACTATAATTTCACAGTTAATAGGTTGACTCTGGTGACAATTCACATTTAATAGGTTGACTCTGGTGACAGTTCATAGTTAATAGGCTGCTAACTTGTAGGTCTTTATAGCCTGCTAATAACTTCTTCTCAACACTTGTTGGTGTTGTGAATTGTATTTTTTTTTTTGTTGCCCTAAACAAAAAATTCTCTGTTTGCATCTCTAAACTGAATCTGGGCCCTGTTATTATGATGTGTGCTTTGTGTACGCGTGCTGCTAAATTGAACGACTTCATAAGCATCTCAGTTTGGCTTCCCATTACTTTGATCGCCTGCTGACATCAGTTTCGATTCCCATTATTTTGATCGGTTTTGTTTCAGGCCTGGTAATGCTTTGGCGACTGGTAGTACAATAAATAATGCACGGCCGGGAAGCATGCTCTGTTTTGGTAGGCCGACAGTAGTGTGACCGCATGCTCTGTTTCGGTGTGCTCTGTTCGGTTGGTCCCCTGCATGTTTCATCATCGTTATGTAGCAGTATGTTTTTGGAGTACAAATAGAAATCCTCTGTTGGGTCGACCAATAGTTGTGAGCTGCGTCTTTTTCTGCACGCTAATGAGGACAATGAGGATAGAGGTGTCGATTATGTATGCATGATGGCTTTACATCACAGGTTTATTCTTGTCAGTCAAAACGGTAGCTCCGATCTGGAGCCTGCTGATTCACCTTTCAATAACTTCCTCTCAGAGTCAACCTGTTAACTGTGAATTGAGCTACTGAATTGAGCAGAACAAGAATCAATGTGCTTAATTTTCAGAATAAGAGCTAGATCATTCAGTACTTATCTCCACTTAAATGTGAATGAAAACCTGTAGAACATGCTAAGCTACGTTCAATACTTTGGTTCTATATAGAGAAAGCTTGTGCTTAATACTTTTTTGCGAGATGGATACTGAAAGCTATTCCTTTTGAGAAGACAAGCTTCCATATCTCTTAATAAATGCTGTTTTTATTTTTCTAGGGGAACGAAGTAGACCTTGCAAAGTTGCAGTTGGAGAAAAAGAAGCTGGAAAAAAGGCAGCAATAAGGTAGGAACTTGCCCCAATCTTCTAAAAGCTGTATGTGCTGGTCTTTTTAATTGCCTCTGCCAAGTTTCTCCTGTTCAACTTTGCTTTAGTATTCATGAAGATATCTCACTAGTACTGTTCTTTTTTAAAAAAAATGGGAGAGTTGCTTGTTGGTGAACCTGCCATGCTACTCAATTTGCCAAAGTTTGCATTATATCTCTTGCTTCCCAAAGAAAATGATAGAAGTAGATGTTTTAGTTTTGATGTGGTAAATTTTTTTCCTATTTTGCTGCAGGCTACCCTCTTGCTAGGGAATTTAATTATCTGATATATATGTCCTAATATATGATTGGCATCGAGCATGAGCATGAGACATGACCATGGGAATTTAATTATCTGGTATATATTTTGTGGCAGTCGCTAAGTTCAGTTGTTAACTGAATTTGAACTGAACTTAACTGAATTTCTCATCCTATGTAGGACACAGGCAAGGATGAGGTCATAGCATGTTTGGGATTAAAAAAGATGGTTTAATTCCACAGGTACTGTTCCTTCTCACTACAGTCTGCAATCTTTGCAATGTTCTTAGATGTTGTTTTTTATGGTAATGCTTAGTCAACTGTATGTTATGCATCTAGCACTATGTTTACAAGTAAGATCTTAATCATCTATTTGTGCCTTTACAGAACAATGCTCTCTGTTAGATCCCCAGAGACTCTCATTTGGGTTGCTCGGCTGCAGGTCTCTCTCTCTCTCTCTCAAGCTCAACCCAGCCCAATTGTGTGACTGTTTTTCTGTTCTTCAGTAAGGTGACGTTTTGATATTGAGATCACTACTAAATTTTGACCTTGTTTCAACGCCCGAAAAGTGTTGCAATAGGCCCGAAATTGTTGCAATATCAGAAATAGCAACACTTTTTTTTCATTGAGAAGCGTTGCAGGCGCTTGCGTGGTTAAAGCTTTGGACAACGCTTTTCTGCTTAGCGTTGCAAAATATGTTTTGGATTTGCAACATAAGCTTTTGCTACCGTTGCTAGACGTTGCAATGGCAACTTACCCATATCGTAGCAAATGGTGCACTAGCAACGACAAACGTGTGTTGCAAGACAATGTATTGCCACGCATAACGCGTGTGGCAACAAGGATTATGTCGCAACACCAAGAAGTGGTGGCAACATGTGCAATTGTCATGCCCAAGGTTTGGTTGCTATAAGGTGCAACCTCTATTGCTACGTAAATTATTCGTTGCTATACTCTTTATTGCGACAATGGTTATTGTTGCTACTTGCTATAGCACGATGATTGGTGTTGCTATATCACCTATTACCACAACATGTTTGGGTGGCTACAGCTTCTATTGCCACACTCATTGTGTGTTGCCATTGGATATATTGCGACAGAAAATGTGGTTGCCAATAGGTGCTTTAACAACGTTTTTGGTTTGGTGTCACCGGATAATATTGCACCACCATTAAAAAATTAATTTACATCAAGAAAGCATATTCATTAAATAGACAATCCATTGAAATAGTATCTACAATCACAAAGATAAATATGCTACACTGGGAACTTCATGAAACCTCAAAACTTGAAGCACTACAGCATTCTCTAACATCTCTAACACTTGCAAACTTCCTGACCATGCTTCCACATATCTTGTTTGGCAATTTATAATTGCTTCACTTGATCATGTCATGACTCCAAGCACTCCACTAGGTTGCGTCTTCCTGCTGAATAAAAACATTCACATTGGCATATGAATTAGTAAATTTAAGAACTTAGGCGCAATAAAAAGATGAACTAAATAATGCAATATATAGGCTAAAATTGATTACACAACATGATCATGGAGATAATCCTACTCATCCTCAAATCAAAGAATATAAAAAGGTTTTTTCCAGTCCATTCTGAATACATAGTAAAATACATGGGGCACAAGAGGTTTATTCAACAATACGACACTACAATATGGTGCAATCAAGAATATCATACTGAATTTACCTCGAATTGTCACTCTCAAATTCCATCAACTCATACCAGAAAGCTGAGCAACCTGAATCAATAGAACATGATGCAAGCTGCAGACTTCATAGTGATCTGATACAGCACATCACAATTGACAGCTCGAAGCAATCAAGCCATAAATAAAAATAGCTCTCATTAGAACTTGTCTGAGTTCAGAATGCAGTTAGTAATGGCAAACTGAGCTGCTTCACATATTGATTGCTCAAGGTTCCTGTCCGTCTATGCACATATTTATCCATCTTGGAACTTAAGTAAATATCAGTAGCATATTTTGTAAAACACATAATGTCATGTGGTGCCAATACTATGCAGGTTCTAGAGCAGTGAAGCTGAGCCATGGTTCGAGCCCTCAATAAGTAGTGATGTCAAAACGTTCAGCTCCAGGTGTGTCAACAAGTGTGAGCCAACAATGTTGGCGGCAGTGCCTTTGTTATGCTCGTGAAGCAAGAGTGCTGCTGCCCTCAATGGCTACATGGGACGAGGTTTCCTTTTGACTCCTGGGAGGTGAAGGCATCTGGAGGCCGTTGTCATTAAGGCCAAGTGGTTCGAATAGACGAACGAGTCCTAAATTTGATGGATGAAATGATGATGATCAGGCAGATGTTGCTCCTGCTTGTAAGAAGTATGTCCAAGCAGAAGTATATCCAAGCAACATAGATTTAACTTAATTTTTAGACTGATACGTTTCCAGAGCCATGGAGTGCTTGCCCTGCAGGAGGCTGGGAGGGTCCATCATCCCGAGGACATTCTGCAGGCTAGGAATGATAAAAAAAATGTGGCCGATACACATATATGAACCTGTATATGTACTGTGCAGATTTGAAGTGGGTGATGCTTGAATGCAAAAGTGTCGTTTGCCTAAATAAAAGAAAAGTCTTGTTGATCTTTGGAATCATGAGTGATAGGTTGGCCTTGATATATGTTGGTTTCAGGTTAAGGTGTCTGATATGTTGGTTTCTGATAATATTATAACCTTCTAACACCTGGCTAATCAATTAATCATGTGTTAGTTCATCATTAGTTATATTTTTTGTCATTAATATGGTACAACATGTGAAAATTTTAATTATCAAGATCTTGATTTACCTTGGCTATAAAACATCTTGTGCATTTTTTCTCCATTGCAACTCACAGGCAACCACCTATTATACTTATATGAAATCAACTTCAAACTGTGATGATTCATATAAGGGCTTGGTCCATATTTGTGGGCTGAACGTAACATGGACTTGGTTAAGTTGAAGATTGCTTCTAAATATTATATTACATGGGATTGTTTTCAAAGATTATATATCAAAGCGCGAGAAACCATGCTGTCTCAAGAACTTGCCATATACGATGTTACTTAGCTTCACGCCGGAGCCTGCTGATGATCTCGCTGGAGCCTATTGATGATCGGCGTCGGTGTTTCCATGTCCACTAGGGTGCCGTCGTTGGGAGTGCCAGCGATGGAGAGGGATAATCACATAAGTCGCTGTTAGGAATCGATTCATTTGCAGGCCTGGGCCTTCTGCTATACCGAAAGCCCACTAGTCAGAGGTGTTTCCTACAGCAGCATATTACAACCAAACACAGCTGTGGTAATAGCAACATACTATTGCATCACTTTAGATATTTAGTTGCAATAAACAGCTACCTATTGTAATGGCCGTGACAAATATTACAATCAACAAAACTGTGGCAATAGCAATAAACTATTACATCGTCTTAGAAATTTAGTTGCAATAAACAACTACCTATTACAATGGTCATGAGAAATATTACAACCAACAAAAACTGTGGCAATAGCAACAGACTATTACATCGCCTTAGAAATTTAGTTGCAATACACGGCCTACCTATTGCAATGGTCATGTGAAATATTACAATCCAACAACATTGTGGCAACCATTTCAAGCAATAGCAACAATGTTCTATTTAGTTGCAAGAGCACCAAACAGTTGCAACGCCAATCAATACTAATGCAACTAAATGTCATCATGAAAATATTATCAACCAATAGCAACACTTTTCAGAAAAGGTTGCTATAGGTTTCACCTCTTGCAACGTCGAACGTAAAATTGCAATGCACTATTTTTGTGGCAACACAGTCCCCCTATTGCCACCTTTTTAGACAAATATTGCAAAACACACCCTTATTACAATACAATTTGTGGTGATGCAAATGACGTCAAGTGGCAATAGGGTCGAAATCTAGTAGTGGATTAATATTCAATCATCCATTTTATTTCACTGTAGAAAAAAATGCTCATAGAATGATGTTCTCTTTGCTGTACTTGCAACCTTAGCCTCTAAGTTCTCTGTGTGCAGTATGTTCAATTTATTTCTTATGTTTTTGAAAATCGGCAAGTAACTGAGTTTGTTTAAGTTGAGATGGATGTTGATTTTAGAGCACTAAATATAATTGGGCCAATGTAATTCAGTGTGTTTAGTTTTAATGCAGCAATGTTAAGCACAAAGTAAATGATATGCAGTGTAATAGGCTATAGTCTCACTTTTGACAATGCTGGCTGTACCACTTTCAGGACTTTACTATGCTTTATTTTTGTTCACTGTAAGTTTATGCCTCCCTTACATAGCTGCCTACTTTCAGATCTTTACTATGTTATGTAGGTGTCATCTGAAGAACTTGGAAGCCAAATCAAGATTTGATGATGGCTTAGAAGAAAGGAATAAGACCTTGCATTAGTGGATTCTTACACTAAGGTAACTAAGGGAATGTTTTTTCCACATGAAAAGAGCACAAAAAAATTGAACTGTGATGCCTTAGTATGTTCTGTGTAAATTATTTATATATCCATCTGTGTTGGAGACAAGTAGAATGAGGCTCAGACAGTTTGAACAAGCAATTGGATGTATCTGTAATGCAATGTCTGTAATGAGCCGTAAGACGCGTCTGTAATTCACGTCTATGAGGATTTTCTCTTTTTTTTATTTTTGTAAATCGTTATTACAGACGCATGTTAGCTATGCAGATAAAGGGTCATTACAGACGCGTTTTTTTACTCCACTAGTCTGTCTTAAACCTAACAATAGATGCGTGTTTACAACACGCGTCTGTAATATGCGCTTATTACAGACGCGTTACGGCAGACACATCGAAGCGCGTCCGTAATGACCCTTAATGCGCGTCTGTAATGTGCTTTTTTTACATAGTGGAAGTTACAAATTTCAATGGCACTAAGGGAATCCATATAAATTCAGATGGAATTGAGGGAATTTACTCTAAGTTCATCACAACTGGAGGCTTCTGAGTCTAAATATGTATTATGTTTGAAAATGAAAAAGAGCAAGTGGATAGAGTTAATAATTTTTATAATATGTAGTTATTAAACATAAGCTTCTAGTATTTATTTCTGCAATATTCCAGCCCATCGATAAGCACGAGTTGTGTTGACTAGTAAACATAATTGATAACTATCATCCATCAATCAGAGATAGTAAGAACTTAAACTGTCATTTATTTAGTGAACGCGAGACATGCTGTGATAAATAGATTATCTGACCGCTTTTTTCAAATGATGTTAGTAAATTATGGAAATAACTACACTATTCAATTACGAGTTACAAAGCAATCAGCGCTTCCCTGCTATAAAATGGACTACAACGGTAACAAGAGAGATATGACGTAAACATGAGTCAGTTATAAAATTGTGGTAGAGAGAAATAGAAAGAGAGTGTGCGCGCAGGGCAGCAGACACTAGTAGAGAACAGACCTTTGATCTTCGGTCAAAATGGGCTCTAGTCCCGGCATTTTTTGCGTCCGGGACTAGAGAGACCTTTAGTCCCGGTTGGTGGCTCCAACCGGGACTAAAGGTCTCTGCCCAACGGCTACTGTGCCAGACAGAGGTGGCAGGGACCTTTAGTCCCGGTTGGAACCACCAACCGGGACTAAAGGTAGACTTTTACTCCTGGTTGGTGGCTCCAACCAGGAGTAAAGGTCTACTCCCTGGGCCGTGGCTGCGCCGGGGATTCAAAAGTTACCTTTAGTCCCGGTTGGAGCCACCAACCGGGACTAAAGGTCCCCCCTTTATATCCCGACCAGTCTCCTTCTTCCTCCCCGAGCCCGAGCTCAGCACATTTTGAAGCTCACTGCACTAGTGTTCTTGCTTCCTCCCTCCATTGTTCCTCCATCCATTCTTCGATTCCTCCATCGATTTCTTCGATTCCTCCGTCGATTCTTCAGTTGTAAAGGTTACCAATCTCATACTCTCATTTTTCATCATTGGCTTATCTCATATTGTTCACTATATATATATATTGTTTTTATGGTGTTTTTTTTATTTGTAAACAATTTGACCTCAAAATAACTTATAGTTTGCATATTTGGATGAAGAAAGGTTAAAGTAGGTATTTAAAATTAGTATTCACTTTTTATTTCTAGCATGCATAGCACACTTCATTGTTTAGAGATATAGATAATTTTATAGTTTCTTAATTTTATTTGTTTATAAAATGAGAAATTTATAGTGTATTAAAAAATGAGTATAGAGAGTAGATGGCAACTGCTTCCGGGTCCTCGGCCTCTCATGGGTTTCCAAAGCGACTTAGGACGGGCCTCCCTCTCATTCCATGCGGCAAGTGTCGTGATGAGACGAAGATTGTGATGGAGTACCGAGTGAAGAAGGAGGGTCCCAACAATGGTCGTATCTTCTACAAGTGTCCGGATCGCAATGTGAGTTATTTTATCGTATTTTATGATTATGGATAGTTTATACCTATTTTCATGATGGTTGTGATTAAAGTTCTAATTTTTTGTTTTAATTTCAGTGGGATGGCAGTGGACGATGTTCAGGCTTCTACTGGGAGGAAGAGTATGTTGAACTTGTGCAAAAATATCTTGCACAACAGGCAGATACGGCGGCTAATGAGGCAGTGATCCAGCCGAAGAAGCCCAAAGATGTTGCACAATCGGGGGATCTGTCTGTTTTAGTTGAGATTGGTCACGAAATCCTTGTGCTCCTGAAATATATTTTAGCTTTAGTTCTTGTAGTGGTAGTTGGGATTGTCTACATTATAGCGATGCTTTCATAAATTTGTACCTTTTATGGTGGCATGCATGTTGTATAAATAATTAATTATGATCTAGGTTTTAATATGGTATTTATGTCATGTAATGCAGATGAGCCGACATTGGATGTACAATGCTGATCGCCGCTCCCAAGAGTTCATTGACGGCGTGCATTCTTTGTTATGTGCGGCCAAGGCAAACAAACGCGATGGTTTCATGTGCTGCCCATGTGCCATATGTAAGAATACGGTGGAATATCCTTACTCAAGGACTCTTCATTCACACTTGTTCAAGTCGGGTTTCATGACAAACTATATTTGTTGGACGAAGCACGGAGAAACCGGCGTTGTAATGGAAGAAGATGAAGAAGAACAATGGGACGACAATGATATTATTCCCGATGGTGCGTGCTTCAATGATACTGCAATGGGAGAAGCTAAAGAAGAGGTAGCCGCAGAAGATGAGCCTGTTGATGATCTTTGTCAGGTCATTCATGACGCACAAAGAGAATGTGAAAGTGAAAAGGAGAAGATCAAGTTCGAGCGGATACTAGAAGATCACAAGAAATTGTTGTACCCAACTTGTGATGCAGGGCAGAAAAAGTTGGGAACCATACTAGAATTGATGCAATGGAAGGCAAAGAATGGTGTATCTGACAAGGGATTTGGAGAGTTACTAAAAATCCAAACGAAGATGCTTCTGAAGGACAATGAATTGTCCGCCACTACCTACGAAGCAAAACAAGTTGTCTGTCCTATGGGGCTAGAAATCGAGAAGATACATGCATGTCCTAATGACTGCATCCTCTACCGTGGCAAAGAGTACGAGAAATTGGATGCATGCTCGGTATGCCATGCATCGTGGTATAAGATCAGACGAGATGGCCCTAGTGATATTGAGGGCGAACGTCCATGGAAGAAAATCCCTGCCAAGGTTATGTGGTATGCTCCTATAATACCACGCTTGAAACGTCTGTTCAGAAACAAAGAACATGCAAAATTATTGCGATGGCACAAAGAAGACCGTAAGGTAGACAATATGTTGAGACACCCTGCTGATGGGTCCCAGTGGAGAGCAATCGACAGAGAATTCCCAGAGTTTGCAAATGATGCAAGAAACTTAAGGTTTGCTTTAAGTACAGATGGTATCAATCCTTTTAGAGAGCAGAACAGTAGTCATAGCACTTGGCCTGTTACTAATCTACAACCTTCCTCCTTGGTTATGCATGAAGTGGAAGTTCATTATGATGCCTGTGCTCATCCAAGGCCCGAAGCAACCTATCAATGACATCAATGTGTACCTGAGACCACTTATTGATGAACTTCTCATTTTATGGAATAAAGAAGGTGTACGTGTGTGGGATCAGTACAAATAGGAACACTTTGATCTGTGAGCATTGTTGTTCGTAACAATCAATGATTGGCCTGCTCTAAGTAATCTTTCAGGATAGTCAAACAAGGGATATAATGCATGCACACACTGCTTCGGTGATATTAGAGGTGTATTCTTGAAAAAATGTCGAAAGGTCGTGTACCTTGGCCATCGTCGATTTCTTCCTACAAATCACCCTGTAAGAAAGAAAGGCAAGCATTTTAAAGGGAAGGCAGACCACCTGACCAAGCCTCGCAACCGAACCGGTGAGGATGTACTCGATATGGTCAATGATGTGAAAGTTGTCTTTGGAAAAGGACATGGCAGTCAACCTGTTCCGAACGACACTAACGGTCATGCACCCATGTGGAAGAAGAAGTCCATATTTTGGGAGCTACCCTATTGGCAAGTCCTAGAGGTCCGTAGCTCGATCAACGTGATGCACCTAACGAAAAATCTTTGTGTGAACCTGCTAGGCTTCATGGGTGTGTATGGAAAGCCTAAGGACACATTTGAAGCACGACAGGACCTACATTGTTTGAGAGAAAGAGAACCTGCATCCATAGAAGACAGATGATGGACGCCATTACTTACGTCCTGCCAGCTACACTCTAAGCAAAGAGGAGAAGGAAATCATGTTTGAATGCTTAAACAGCATCAAGGTACTATCTGGATTCTCCTCGAATATAAAGGGTATTATAAATGTGCCAGAGAAGGAATTCTATAACTTAAAGTCCCATGACTGTCACATTCTCATGATGCAATTACTTCCAGTTGCATTAAGAAGAATTCTACCTCCAAATGTACGTCTAGCCACCGTGAAGCTATGTGTATTCCTCAATGCAATTTCTCAGAAGGCAATTGATCCAACTAATCTAGCTAAACTACAGAATGATGTGGTTCAATGTCTCGTCATCTTTGAGTTGGTGTTCCCTCCTTCCTTCTTTGATATCATGACACACCTCCTAGTTCACCTAGTCAAGGAGGTTTTCATTCTCGGTCCTATGTTCCTACACAACATGTTCCCCTTAGAGAGATTCATGGGAGTCTTGAAGAAATATGTTCACAACCGTGCTCGCCCAGAAGGAAGCATCGCCAAGGGCTATGGAACAGAAGAGGTCATTGAGTTCTATGTTGACTTTATTCCCGACCTTGACTCGATTGGTGTTCCTGAATCAAGACATGAGGGGAGACTAAGCGGAAAGGGGACACTAGGGAGGAAAACATATATTGGTATAGAGGATGATTATTTCAATAAAGTGCACTACACAGTTCTACAGAACTCCTCTTTGGTAGATCCGTATATTGAGACACACAAGGATCTCTTACGATCCGGGTTTCCAGGGAAGACTGAAGCTTGGATTACGCGTAAGCACATGGAAACTTTCGGCGGTTGGTTGTGAAAAAAATGTCAAGGTGATGAGAGCATCCATGAGCAACTGTATTTATTGGCTATGCAACCATCATGGCATATCGTCACATACAAAGGGTATGAGATAAATGGGAACATATTCTACACAGTAGCCTAGGATAAAAGGAGTACCAACCAAAACAGTGGTGTCCACATAGATGCCACAGACCCAAATGGGAATAAGCAGACATATTATGGCCGCATAGATGAAATATGGGAACTAGAATATGCACCTACTTTGAAGATCCCATTGTTCAAGTGCCAATGGGTCAAGGTGACCGGAGGCGGGGTAATAGTAGACAACGAGTATGGAATGACAACAGTAGACCTTAGTAATATTGGGTACAAAGACGAACCATTCGTCCTTGCCAAGGATGTGAATCAGGTGTTCTATGTCAATGATATGTCTACCAAACCAAAAAGAGGGAAAAACGATAATGACTCAACCAAAGAGCCAAAGCGCCACATAGTTCTTTCAGGAAAAAGAGTCGTCGTGGGAATTGAGGACAAGTCAGACATGTTAGAAGATTATGAAAAGGATGACCGAATTCCGCCCTTCAAAGTGAACAAAGACCCTAGCATCTTGGTAAATGATGAGGACACTCCATGGTTACGACGTGATCATAACCAAGGGACATACGTAAAGAAGAAGTTCACTGCTGTGCCCACTTGATGATATAGTGATTTAATGTAGTGTGTGTTTGAGATATTATGTAATAATTGTGAATTCAGATGTTTATTATGTCGTGTTTCAAATTAAATCAAAGTTTGATTTGGTGGGATTTCTCTCTTGAAAAGTTAAATTAGGATATTGAGTGATGAAAAATTAAAATATTAACGTTAAAATGGTGTGAAAAACAAATTTCCTGTCCAAAACCAATAGTTTTAATAATTTTAATTAAACACTACATTTTTGCATTAACGAAATAATAAATATTAGTTACATTATGTTTTATAATTATAACAAAAAATAAAAAAAAGTTAGGTTATAGATTTTTCCTATGTGCAATAAAGAAAAAGAAAATCCATATTTTTAACAAAATAATTTTATGTCTTTTATTTAATTTACTATGTATTTAACAAGACTATTGCATTTCTATTAAAAAAATTGCTCAAAACATGCGGGAAACGAAACTGCTGCCCACCTTTACTCCCGGGTGGGAAGCCCACCCGGGAGTAAAGGTGGGCTGCAGTTTCGTGGCCCACCAAAAAAAAACCTTTGCTCCCAGTGCGTGTTACCAACCGGGAGTAAAGGTATACCTTTACTCCCGGTTGGTAACACGCACCGGGAGTAAAGGACCTTTACTCTCGGCTGGTGGCTGGCACCGGCAGTAAATCTCCCTGGTATATAAGCGTCAGTGCCTGGCGCAGATCGATCCCCTCCTCTTCTTCCTCGTCGAACACCGCCACCCTTTCTCTCTTCTTCCTCGCACCGCCGTCGATTCGTCTTCCCCTGCCGGCGCTGTCGCACGCCTGTCGCTGCCGCATGCCGGTCGCCACCCCACCTCGAACACCGACGCTGCTGCACACCGGTCACCACCCCGCCCGACGTTGGTCGCCCGGCCCCCACACATTAGCCCACCGCCGTGACACCGGAGCCCGTGCCTCGCCTCGTGCAGCTACCGACGCCTCTCCGGCCGCCCCCAACATGGGAGAGCCAGCCAGCCCGCGACACCGAAGCCCGCCCCGCCTCGCCTCGCGCAGTACCCCGGCTAGCCGGCCGCCGATGTTGCACCGCCGGTCTTCCTCATCGGTGGGGGGCTGGCACCGTGACACCGAGGACGCCGCCGCCACCCCGCCCGACACCGGTCGTCGCCACCGCCTCGCGCGCGTCCGTGGCCTGGCCCGCCTCACGTCGTCGTCGTCAGCACGCCGGCCGCCTCCACCGTGCCGCCGCCCCTAGCAGTTCACGCCGAGCACCGCCCCCGGCATGGCCCGCCTCACATCATCGTCGTCAGCAGAGACTGCAGTGTGCGTGCCCCCGACGCCGGTCGCCACCGTGCCGACATGGCCCGGCCCGCTCTGTTGCGCCGACTACCGCCCCGACCCACTCTGCACCGACATCGAGACCACGCCGCTCGTCTTGCCGTACGTCCTTGTCCTCGATCGTGATCCATATGTTTTCGTCATTTGTATTCATATGCATGTATATATACGTTGCGGAGCATCGCCGCCCTCGTTCGCCCATGCGTTTCTATGTATACGGTGGAGCACCGCTGCCCTCATTCGCCCTAGGGTTTAGGGTTTATACGATGGAGCACCGCCGCCCTCGTTCGCCCTAGGGTTTAGGGTTTATACGGTGGAGCACCACCGCCCTCGTTCACCCATGTGTACAAACATATATACGGTGGAGCGGAGCACCGCCACTCTCGTCACACCGTCCTCTCTCGCGGCCAAGTCGATCAACATTCGTATTATCGTTATTGTTAACGCTAAACAATCACACTAGGATGAATTGCGTCGGTGACTAGGGCGAACCGCGTTGTTGATGTCACCAACGTGGTTCGCCCTAGTCACTGATGCAATTCACCCTCAGCCGTTTATGTATAGCCCTAATTCGCCCTAGTACCGATGCAGTTCGCCCTAGTGTGGCGAATTGCGTCCGTGACCGAGGGGCAAGATTTAATAATGCATATTGTTCGTAGATTTTACGCATGTAAGCAAAGATTTGACGTACTATATATTGGTTTTGTTTTTTGAAGCTAGATGGCTGACCCGAGAAACATGGATGAGGAGGAGTGGATGATGAATTTGATCAACACTGGCACTCAAGTTGCCGGCGATGATGGTGCTAAAAATAACGTGCAAGAGGATGCAGATGACGGGAGTCAGTACTTAGCTCTTGAACAAAATGAGCAACAACATATTGGCCAAGTATATATTTTTTATTATTAGCTATATATATTATCATATGTCTTATGTGTGCTCATGACATTAAAAATAATGTTTATGTTTTGTAGCCCTCTGGATCGACATCAACAACTACAACGAAGAGTAAAAATGTTCGAGGTCCCAAAAAGCCATTGGAGGGCCGCTTCATCATCTTGGAGTTCAATGTGGATACAGGCAAACCAGGGGGGCAAATAAAATGAAATTCGTGCACCACTATGGTTACCTTGTAAGGGACTGGCTCCCAATCAGTACCCACGAATGAAAGAAGAAGACCAATGCTCCTCATATCAGTTTTGTCTTCGATCGTGACAAGACGTTAATTTAGAATGATGTCTTGGAATATTTCACGCTCCAAATAGATGGTTATGATGATATAATAGATGGTGATGAATTGAAGGAGCGAGTTAGGGATTGGGCAATGAAGAAGATGGCCACCCAGTTTCAGACTTGGAAGAAACACCTATACACGACGTATGTCAAGAAGAACATAGCACCAGATTTCACTGTCCCAGGCCCGATCTCAAAGCAGAGGCCCTATTAGGATGAGTTTGTACAGTACAAGACGTCGGAAGAGGGTGTGAGTCGGGTGATAAAGAACCAACGTAATGCCCAACAGAAGACATACCACCATAACTTGGGATCAGGTGGCTACCCGACTGCCATTAAGAAGTGGAACAAAATGGAAGCAGACCTTCTTGCCAAGGGTATCACACCAGAATCACTCGAGTGGGGAGAGCGTGCAAAGAATTGGTTTTTTGCTCATGGGGGAACACTGGACCAGGAGACAGGGAAGTGCGTTTATGGCGCAAGACTGCAAGAAGCAGCAGAAAGATTGTTTTATGCTCAGAGAGCTACTGCTAGTGGTGCGTTTAGGCCCAACAGAGAGAAGGATGAACTGACATACGCCATTGAGACTATTGAACACGGTGGCCAAACTAGAGGCAAAGGAAGTGTCTCGTGGGAGCATGGATTCCCTCATGACAGACCTTCCTACAGAAGCCGCCAGAGAAAGAAGGAAGAAGAGGCACAGCGGCTCTAGAGGTTGGAGGAAGCGGTGCGTGAAGCACAGGAGTGGGAAAAAAACCTTGAAGCGAGAATGCAGGAGGAAATCAGAAGGCAAGTGCAAATAGCAGTGAGTGCAAGCAAGCAGGCATCAGAGCCAGGAATCAACATTAGCCCCCCTGCTCAGTTGAAAAGCAGCTACGCTTCCACGGAGATACCAAATCAAGGGGACACAGGACTGCGCTTCCCTGTGGATGATGTCACTGAACCTTGTACATCATGTGAGCTACACATTCTGAAGGGGAATTCCACAATCAAGGTGGCTATCGGTCTTGTTAATCCTATCGACCGAACCAAGACACCAAGGATTCATGGGAATATAATCCAAGAAGGATATGCTACCATCTCGGTAGATAAAGCTGAAAAAGGTTTTAGTGATTTGCCTCTTGACATTCCTAGAGGTGATGGCGAGAAGACTCTAGGAGAAGCAGAGAAGACATTCATTCTATGGCACAAGTGCTACATCATCATTCCCAGGATGTCGCCTCCACCTCCTCCTGAACTACCTCACCACAGGTGCGGATGAAAACACTACATCATTAATTTATATTGGCTTAAATAATTAACAATCTGCTCATAATAATATGTCATTCCTTTTTTGTAGCAGATCCTCCCCCAACCTAAGTCCAATTGATCAATCGCTAGATCATCATAGTGCTCTGTATGATGACAATGTGTTGGAAGGCGAGGCTGCATCCACACCATCTCCAAGGAGGTCTCCAATGCCGCAGCCGCCACCTCCAAGGAGGTCTCCAACGCCGCTGCCACCACCTCCAAGGAGGTCTTCAACGCCTCCCCCGCCCCTGCCTACCAAGAAGCCAAGTACTAGCAAGAGGCCAGCCCCGCAAACGAAGAACCAGCCCCCGCCGGCAAAGAAAGCCACCGTGAAACCAAGGGCTATTCCCAAAATAATATCTGAAGAGAAGGAAGAAGTAACTGATGCATATAAAAAAGATATGTCCAGATTCTATGACAAACTTAAAAAGGATCAAGAAGTAAGGAGAAACCCGGAGAAACCGTACTTCTTCGTAGCTCCAGATATTCTAAGAAAAAAGGTGGCTTCTTACTAGCAACAACAGCGGGAATCTCGTAAGCCGTCCAAATCAACATTAATGGACTATGACCGCACTCTCACCAAGTCAATTGAGGCGGCACAGAAAAAGAAGCGGGTAGGGAAAGGAGTTGCACAACTCAGACAACAATCGCACCAATCAGTCCCCCCACTAGTTGTTGGTAATGAATATGGTTCGAATTTAGGATTAATGCATCAGGCAAACAAACCTCCGGATGTCGATTTGGATCACCTTGGTGAATTTATTGAAGAGACTAGTCTCGACCTTTACCAGATGTTTGGTGATAGAAACATTGAGAGTGCGGCGGAGGTTGATACTTGGAAGAAAAAATTTCTACTAGGCCAGAGTCTATACAACCCTCAAGCCTTAGGTAATTTGGGGACACAAATGTACCTGCTAAACAACAGGTACATGCAGGCGTCTACCGGTGGATACTTCTGCGTTGGTGTCAGAATTAGAGATGAACATTGATTCCGTGGTGATGATGTTATGTATGTTGACTAAGGATGAAAACGGAACGGAAATATCCCGAACCGAACCGCATCGTTTTCTATATTTAATCTGATCGAATCCGCATTTTCTTGTCCGACTTTACCGTTTTCGCTTTCGCATTTGAGATGTTTCGTATTTCAAATGTAAAAGTAGAAAACGGTTTACACATTTTTCGACCGTTTTCTACTTTTCTACTTTTAATTTGAAATATTCCGAATTCAAAATTCGGTTTAAACCGAATTTGGCCAACTGCACAGGTCATACAGCCCAATTACAGGCTGCTCACCACGCAGCTACGTTCTTTCTACTGGTGGCTAGCTGCCCTCTCTTATAGACGACGCCCAGCCTCATCTCTCTTATTATGTATTTGGTTGTGCACTTGTTTAATGCTATGCACTTGAACTAGATTATGCACTTGTTAGTTGTGAACTTGTTATGTATTTGGTCGTACACTTGTTTAATGCTATGCACTGTGGGTCGGTATTTCGTATTGAATTTTCGCATACCGACCGTGTTCGACATAATTCCGCTCGAATTGGTTCGTTTCCGAAATTCTAGATATTCCGTAAGTTCGTGTTCGTTTTCGTGTCTGGCTTGTCCGCTTTCGCTTTCGCTTTCGTATTTCAAATGTAAAAGTAGAAAACGGTTGAGGAGTTTTTCGACCGAGTTCGACCGTTTTCATCCTTAATGTTGACTTTGTAGAATTTCATCAACTATGCCACCTGACCTCTCTGGACAAAGTTATCATTAGCTGCTATTGCCTGTAAGTAATAATTCTTTCGATCTATTATTAAACTCATCATATGTGTGTATATGCATATAAATTATCCTAATAAGTACTATATATATACAGATTTACAATGACAGAGCGCAGAAAGAAAGGCTGCAATAAAATTGGTTTTGTTCATCCCCATATAGTATTTAAAGACCCAGTTACTCCAAAGCCTAATTGGAAGTCTAAGTCAGAGAGTAACATCATGAACTTCTTAGTGAACCAACGCCACAAGAAGGATATACTCTTCCCCTACAACTTCAAGTGAGTGTTAATAATGCCGATCATCCTTAATGGCTCATATGTTGATTCTAGTTAATTAATGAGTGTTATGCGTTATATCCTATAAACACATGCAGCAATCACTGGATATTGATGGACATCGATCTGGTGAAAAGTCACTTGATAATCTATGACTCGATGAGAAAACCACAACAAGACTACCAAGATATGATAGATATTATCCAGAGGTAATTTCGGTATCTCTAGCAACTATATATACACACAAACATGATAATTAACTATATCTAATGACGTGGCAAATTTTTTATTGGGCAGTGTTTGAAAAACCTTTATTGAGAAGCAACACATGGGAAAATGCAAAGCACCACTGAATATAATCTCTTTGAAAGTAAGTCCCCTAAATCGCATCATCTTTATTAATTAAACATATAGCTTTCACCGGATCACCAGATTGGATGACAAATGTTTTTCTCGTAAAGTGGTGTCTGAGGCAGGAACAGGGGAACAACTACTGTGGTTACTATGTTTGCGAGTTTATCAAGCAGGTCTCCCAAAGAACTCCTACAGAGAGACTCAAAGTACGTTAAAATACACTATATATTCATTTAATTATTATTATTGATTGTGTTACTATGTCTTTATATATATATATATATGTATATATATATATGTACATATATTAATTTATTTTACTTTAATTCAAACCTGTAGGCTCGATGGTTGGAGGAAAAGGTCATACGGCAAGACCAGTTCAAAGCAATTCAAGAGTTTATAGCCAGATTTTTTAATGACCAGGTCATCGATTCCAAGGGCGAGTTCTACTTCAACCCAACACTGCCATGGAAGCCAAGCTAGAGGATGAGAGGAAACTTGTTATATCACAACAACTGTAATGCAATCTTTTGTAATATATGCACATGAAATAATATAATGTAAAATACACATATGCATGCATATATATATATAGTTCTATGTTTGAATTGTGTCATTTAATACATTCATTGTGCTTGAACCGAAACATACTATACGCGCATATAAATGTATTATTAGCAGCGTACAATACGACTTCGAAAACCTATTTTGAAAAGAAAAGAAAAAAAACCCTTTAGTCCCGGTTGGTATTACCCACCGGGACTAAAGGTCCCCCTTTAGTCCCGGTTCCTAACCCGGGACTAAAGGACCCCCTTTTGTCCCGGATGCTTACTCTCGGGTGGGGAACCGGGATTAGAGAGAGTTCCCCACCGGGAGTAAAGCCCGTCTCTATACCAGTGAGAGTGATGTTACTAAATTATACAAATAATTACACTATTCATTTACAAGTCATAAATGAATCTCTTCGCTGCTATAAAATGGACACGATCCTCGGGCGGTCACCCCCGTGCTCACAAGCTGACGCTTGCACCATCCCCACGGCCAGCGTCCTCCTTGTGGGTCCCTGCTGAAGCTTCTCTTTCCAAGGGTGGCCGTCGGGGAGCTATGACTTCCGCAGATCCACTAGCAGGGCAGCAGAGTTCCTCGGATTTGAAATTCTGGCCTCTAGAAGGTGAGGTAAGCTCGGACGAGGAGGAAGAGGATATTCAGGCTGAGGGGCAGCTTTGCAGGATGAGGTAAACTCGGTGGGGGCTGACATGTCTTCGTGTGATGCTCAGGTGGAGCTTCCCGTCTCTGCTAGTGGAGCTGCGATGCACCACACAGTGGTGCAGGGGGTAGCGGATAGGTATGTTTCACTGGTAGAGAACAGACCTTTGATCCAAGGGTCAAATCAGGCTCTAGTCTCGGAAAATATTACGCTCGGGACTAGAGAGACCTTTAGTCCTGGTTGGTGGTTCCAACCGGGACTAAAGGTCCCTGTCCAACGGCTCCTGCGCCAGGCCGTTGTGGCAGGGGACCTTTAGTCCCGGTTGGAGCCATCAACCGGGACTAAAGGTCGACCTTTACTCTCGGTTGGTGGCTTCAACCGGGAGTAAAGCTTTTGTCCCGGCTAGTGGCGTGGCCCGGGACTGGAAAGTGACCTTTAGTCCCGGTTGGATCCACCAACCGGGCCTAAAGGTCCCCCCTATAAATTCTGCTGGCCGTCTTCTTTCTCCCCGAGCCCGTCCGAGAGCTTCAGTTCAAATTTAAGCAGTGTTCTTGCTCTTTCTCCATCCATTCTTCGATTCCTCCATCGATTTCTACGATTCCTCCGTCGATTCTTCGGTTCTAAAGGTTACCAACTTCATACTCTCATGTTTCACCATTGTCTTATCTCATTTTGTTCACTATATATATGGTTCTTTATTGTGTTTTTTTATTTGTAAGCAATTTGAGCTCAAAATCACTTCAAGCTTGCATATTTACATGAAGGAAGGTTAAAGTAGCTATTAAAAACTAGTATTCACCGTTCATTTGTAGCATGCATAGCACACTTCATTGTTTAGAGATATAGAGAATTTTAGAGTTTTTTTAATTTTATTTGTTTATAAAATGAGAAATTTATAGTGTATTAAAAAATGAGTATAGAGAGTAGATGACAACTGCTTCCGGGTCCTCGGCCTCTCATGGGTTTCCAAAGCGACTTAGGCCGGGCCTCTCACTCATTGCATGCGGCAAGTGTTGTGATGAGACGAAGATTGTGATGGAGTACCGAGTGAAGAAGGAGGGTCCCAACAAGGGTCGCATTTTCTACAAGTGTCCGGATCGCAATGTGAGTTATTTTATCGTATTTAATGACTATGGTTAGTTTATACCTATTTTCATGATGGTTGTGATTAAAGTTCTAATTTTTTGTTTTAATTTCAGCGGGATGGCCCTGGATGTTCAGACTTCTACTGGGAGGAAGGGTATGTTGAACTCGTGCAAAAATATCTTGCACAACAGGTAGATATGGCGGCTAATGAGGCAGTGATCCAGCCAAAGAAGTCCAAAGATGTTGAACAAACGGGGATCTGTCTGTTTTAGTTGGGATTGGTCGCGAAATCCTTGTGCTGCTGAAGTGCATTTTAGCTTTAGTGTTTTTAGTGGTAGTTTGGATTGTCTACATTGTAGCGAGACTTTCTTAAATTTATAGCTTTTGTGGTGGTATGCATGTTGTATAATTAACTAATTATGTTCTAGGTTTTAATACGGTATTTATGTCATGTAATGCAGATGAGTCGGCATTGGATGTACAATGCTGATCGTCGCTCCCAAGAGTTCATGGACGGCGTGCATTCTTTGTTACGTGCGGCTGAGGTAAACAGACGCGATGGTTTCATGTGCTGCCCATGTGCCGTATGTAAGAATACGATGGAATATGCTAACTCAAAGACTCTTCATTCACACTTGTTCAAGTCGGGTTTCATGCCAAACTATATTTGTTGGACGAAGCACGGAGAAACCGGAGTTGTATTGGAAGAAGGTGAAGAAGAATAATAGGGCGATGATGACATTTTTGCTGAATATGGTGCCTTCAATGATACTGCAATGGGGGAAGCTATAGAAGAGGTGGGGGCAAAGGAGAAGCCCGCTGAAGAAGAGGTGGGGGCAGAGGAGAAGCCCGCTGAAGAAGAGGTGGGGGCAGAGGAGTAGCCCGCTGAAGAAGAGGTAGGGCAGAGGAGGAGCCCGCTAACGATCTTGGTCAGGCCATTCGTGACGCACAAAGAGAATGCGAAAGTTAAAAGAAGAAGATCAAGTTCGACCGCATGCTAGAGGATCACAAGAAATTGCTATACCCAACTTGTGATGCGGGGCAGAAAAAGTTAGGTACCACATTGGAATTGCTGCAATGGAAGGCAAAGAATGGTGTATTTGACAAGGGATTCGCGGAGTTACTAAAAATCCAAAAGAAGATGCTTCCGAAGGATAATGAATTGCCCAGCACTACGTACGAAGCAAAACAGGTAGTCTGCCCTTTAGGATTAGAAATCCAGAAGATAGATGCATGTCCTAATGACTGCATCCTCTACCGTGGCATGGAGTATGAGAAGTTGGATGCATGCCCTGTATGTCACGCGTCGCGGTATAAGATCAGGCGAGATGACCCTAGTGATGTTGAGGGCGAACGTCCCAAGAAGAAAATCTCTGATAAGGTTATGTGGTATGCTCCTATAATACCATGCTTGAAATGTCTTTTTAGAAACAGAGACCATGCAAAGTTGTTGCGATGGCACAAAGAAGACCGTAAGGTAGACAATATGTTGAGACACCCTGCTGATGGGTCCCAGTAGAGAGCAATCGATAGAGAATTCCCCGAGTTTGCAAGTGACGCAAGAAACTTAAGGTTTGCTTTAAGTACGGATGGTATGAATCCTTTCAGGGAGCAGAGTAGTAGTCATAGCATTTGGCCTGTTACTCTATGTATCTACAACCTTCCTCCCTGGTTATGCATTAAGCGTAAGTTTATTATGATACCGGTGCTCATCCAAGGCCCAAAGCAACCTGGCAATGACATCGATGTGTACCTGAGGCCACTAGTTGAAGAACTTCTACTTTTGTGGAACAAGCCAGGTGTACGCGTGTGGGATGAGCACAAGCAGGAGCACTTTGACCTGCGAGCATTGTTGTTCGTAACAATTAATGATTGGCCAGCTCTAAGTAATCTTTCAGGACAATCAAACAAGGGATATAATGCATGCACGCACTGTTTCGGTGACATGAAAGGTATATTCTTGAAAAAGTGTCGCAAGGTCGTGTACCTTGGGCATCGACGATTTCTTCCTGCAAATCACCCCGTAAGAAAGAAAGGCAAGCATTTTAAAGGGAAGGCAGACCACCTGACCAAGCCTCGCAACCAAACCGGTGAGGATACTCGATATGGTCAATGATGTGAAAGTCGTCTTTGGAAAAGGACATGGTAGCCAACCTGTTCCGAATGACGCTAATGGTCATGCACCCATGTGGAAGAAGAAGTCCATATTTTGGGAGCTACCCTATTGGCAAGTCCTAGAGGTCCGCAGCTCGATCGACGTGATGCACCTAATGAATAATCTTTGTGTGAACCTGCTAGGCTTCATGGGCGTGTATGGGAAGCCTAAGGACACAATTGAAGCACGACAGGACCTGCGATGTTTGAAAGAATGAGACAACCTGCATCCAGAGAAGACAGATGATGGACACCAGTACTTAAGTCCTGCCAGCTACACTCTTAGCAAAGAAGAGAAGGACAGCTTGTTTGAATGCCTAGATAGCATTAAGGTACCGTCTGGATTCTCCTCGAATATAAAGGGTATAATAAATGTGCCAGAGAAGAAATTTGGACACTTAAAGTCCCATGACTGACACGTGCTCATGACTCAATTGCTTCCAGTTGTATTAAGAGGAATTCTACCGCCAAATGTACGTCTAACCACCGTGAAGCTATGTGCATTCCTCAATGCAATTTCTCAGAAGACAATCGATCCAACGGATCTAGCGAAACTACAGAATGATGTGGTATAATGTCTTGTCAGCTTTGAGTTGGTGTTCCCTCCATCCTTCTTTGATATCATGACACACCTCCTAGTTCATCTGGTCAAGGAGATTACTATTCTTGGTCCTGTGTTCCTACACAACATGTTCCCCTTTGAGAGGTTTATGGGAATCCTGAAGAAATATGTTCACAACCATGCTCGGCCAGAAGAAAGCATCACCAAGGGCTATGGAACAGAGGAGGTCATTGAGTTCTGTGTTGACTTCATTCCTGATATTAACCCGATTGGTGTTCCTGAATCGTGACACGAGGGGAGACTAAGTGGAAAGGGGATACTAGGGAAGAAAACATATATTGGTAAGGGTGATGATTATTTCAATAAAGCACACTACACATTTCTACAGAACTCCTCCTTGGTAGATCCGTATATCGAGACACACAAGAACCTCCTCCGATCTGAGTTTTCAGGGAAGTCTGAAGCATGGATTACGCGTCAGCACATGGAAACTTTCAGCGACTGGTTGCGAAAAGAATGTCAGGGTGATGAGAGTATTGATGAGGAGCTATATTTGTTGGCTAGGCAGCCATCGTGGCATATTCTCACATACAAAGGGTACGAGATAAATGGGAATATATTTTACACAGTAGCACAAGATAAAAGGAGCACCAACCAGAACAGTGGTGTCTACATAGATGCCACCGACCCTTGTGGGAACAAGCAAACATACTATGGCCGTATAGAGGAGATATGGGAACTAGACTATGCACCTCATTTTAAGGTACCTTTGTTCAAGTGCCAGTGGGTAAAGACGACTGGAGGCGGGGTAGCAGTCGACAACTAGTATGGAATGACAACAGTGGACCTCAACAATATTGGGTACAAAGGCGAACCGTTTGTCCTTGCGAAGGATGTGACTCAGGTGTTCTATGTCAAGGACATGTCTACAAAACTGAAGAGAGGGAAAAACGACAACCACCCAATCAATGATGAGCCAAAGCACCACATAGTTCTTTTAGGAAAAAGAAACATCGTCGGAATTGAAGACAAGTCAGACATGTCAGAAGATTATGAAAATGATGACCGAATTTCTCCCTTCATAGTGAACAAAGACCCTAGCATCCAGCTAAAGGATGAGGACACTCCATGGTTACGGCGCGATCATAACCAAGGGACATACATCAAGAAGAAGTTCATTACTATGCCCGCTTGATATATATATTGATGTTCAATAGTGTGTATTAGAGATATTATGTAATAATTGTGAATTTATGTTTGATGTTGAATTATGTCACGTTGAAATGATGTGAAAACAAATTTATGTTTGATGTTGGAATTATGTCACGTTGAAATGATGTGAAAACAAATGTATGTTTGATGGTGGGATTATGTCACGTTCAAATGATGTGAAAACAAATTTCCAGTCGAAACACAAGAGTTTTTCTGAATTAATTAAACACTATATTTTTGCATTATCGAAATAGTAATTTAAACACTATATTGTGTTTTAAAACTTGTTAAAAAAATTAAAACTTTTTATCACATAATTTTCCTGTGTGCAATAAAGCAAAATAGAATCTATATTTTTTTAAATACTTTTATGTCTTTTATTTAATTTTTTGTGAAATTAACTATCCTTTTATCATTTGTGTAAAAAGAAATATATTAAAATCATAATGAATTGGCGGGCAGCGAAACTGCAGTTTGGCTGCCTGCCAAAAACCTTTAGTCCCAGGCGCCACCACCAGCCGGGACTAAAGGAGTGACCTTTAGTCCCGGGCGTTAATAGGGCCCGGGACTAAAGGGCCTTTAGTCCCAGCTGGTGGTGGCACCGGGGACTAAAGGTCCTCTCCCTTATATAGCCTCTGCGCCCGCCCCGGCCCCTCTTCTTCCTCCTCCCCACTGTCGAGCCAAGCCCTAACAGACCCGCCGCCGCTCGTCCGATTCGCCACCGACGCCGCACCTCGCGAGCGCTCGCACGCACACCGGTGCCCCACTGCCCCAACGTCGCATGCCCCGACTAAGCGCGCTCGCCGACGCGTCGCCCCCCGACCACCCTAGCCCGGCGCCCCCAACGCCCCACCGCCCCAACGCTCAGCCCCGACGCCACACTATGGCCCAGCCCGACGCCACGGCGCCCCTGACGCACGCCGCCCCTGATGCCACGCCGCCCCTGGCGCCCGACGCCACGCCGCCACTGACGCCGCGCGCATGGCCCTGACGACTCCACCCTGGCCCGGCCGGCCACGACGCTCACGCCGCCACCGACGCCACCCGACCTAGCCACTGACACCGCCCTCATCATCACCGCCTCCGGACGCCCATCACTGCCGACCCCTACGTACGTCGATCGTCACTGCCGACCCCTATGTACATTGATGTGTTTGTATGTGATCTATGCAGAGGAATGCCTCGTTGTGTTGTACGCGGAGCAACGCTGTCGTTGTGTTGTATGCGGAGCAACGCCGCTTCGTTGTGTTGTATGCGGAGCAACGCCGCCTCGTTGTGTTGTATGCGGAGCAACGCCGCCTCATTGTGTGTATGCGGAGCAACGTCGCCCCGTTGTTGTATATGCAGAGCAACGCCGCCCCGTTGTTGTATACCCTAGCGAGAACGACGATTCACCCTAGCGAGAACGACGATTCGCCCTAGTGAGAACGACGATTCGCCCTAGCGAGAACGACGAATTCGCCCTAGCGAGAACGACGAATTTGCCCTGCCGTTCTCGCTAGAGCGAATTGTCGTTCTCGCTAGGACGAATTCGTCGTTCTCGCTAGGGCAAATTCGTCGTTTATATGACTTGTTTACATATATGACTTGTTTATATATATGACTTATTTACATATATGACTTGTTTACATATATGACTTGTTGACATATATGATTGTTTACATATATGAATTGTTTATATATATGACTTGTTTATATAACTTGTTTATATGACTTGTTTATATATGTGACTTAGATTTATTTTGTATATGACTTATTGTACATATATGACTTGTTTATATATATGAATTGTTTATATATATGACTTGTTTATATGACTTGTTTATATATGTGACTTAGATTTATTTTGTTTATGACTTATTGTACATATATGGCTTGTTTACATATATGACTTGTTTATATATATGTGAGTTAGATTAAATTTGTATATGACTTATTGTATATATACGACTTGTTTATATGTGTGACTTAAATTTTGTTAAATTTGTTAGATATGGCTGCCCCGGGAGACAACATGGAGGAAGAAATGATGAATATTATTGCCAATGCTGGTGAGCAGGATGTTGATGACGGAAGTCAATACCTAGCTCTTGAAAATGAGCAAGAAAATGTTTTGCAAGAAAATACAGGCGATGTATATATACTAAATATATATTATATGTGAATATTGTATATATTTCTGTGTACAAAAGATATTTATTTATTATTTTTTTATATGTAGCCCTTTGGATCGGCAACCACAATGGCGAAGAGCAAAAATGTTCGAGGACCGAAGAAACCACTGGAGGGCCGGTACATAATATCGGAATTCAACATCGAGACAGGCGAACCACTTGGTCCACATAAAAGGAAATTCGTGGAACACTATGGGTACCTTGTAAGGGACAGAATTCTGATCAGTATCCATGAATGGAAGAAAAAGATCAACGAGCCTTATGTTAGTTTTGTCTCTAACGTTGACAAGAATTTGCTCTGGAATGATATCCTTGCCCATTTCACGTTGCAAGCGGATGATTATGATGATATCAACGATGATGAATTGAAGGAGCTAGTTCGATTGTGGGCTATGAAGAAGATGGCCACACAATTCTAGACTTGGAAGAAACACCTATACAACACATACATCAAGAAGAATGAAACACCGAATTTCAATATTGCTACGGGCCCGATCTCGAAACAGAGGCCCTATTGAAATGATTTCATAGAGTACAAGACATCAGCAGAGGGTGAGGCACGGGTGAGAAGGAAATAAGAGAATGCCTGAAAAAAGGTATACCACCATGACATGGGATCAGGTGGCTACGATACTGCCATTCCGAAGTGACAAAAAATGGAAGCGGACATTATTTCCATGGGGATCGAACCAGAATCAGCCAAGTGGCCCCCACGCTCGAAGAATTGGTTTTTCGGTCATGGGGGAAGACTCGACCCACAGACCGGTCTGGCAGTGTATGGGCAAAAACTCGAAACAGCAGCACGCCAATTGGCTTTTGCTATAGAAGCTAAAGAGATTGGTGTGTTCAAGCCCAATAGAGAGAAGGATGAGCTGACGTATGCCATCGGGACTGCTGAACACACTGTCCGAACCAGAGGCTTAGGACACAACACTCCATGGGTTCATGGTTTCCCTAATGACAGGGAAACCTACTGAAGCAGCCGGAGAAGCAAGGAGGAGCAAGCAGCGTAGGTGACAATGTTGGAGGAAATGGTGCTTGAAGCAAAGGAGCGAGAAAAAGCAATTGAAGCAAGAATGCAGGAAGAAATCAGAAAGCAAGTGCAGATAGCAATGAGTGCCCAGAGGCAGGCATCAGAGCCAGGAATGAATGTTAATATTAGCCCCCCTGGTCAGTTGAAAAGCAACTGCGCTTCCACTGAGCTGCCAAAGCAAGATGACGCAGCACTGCGCTTCCCCGTGGATGATGTCACTACTCCAATGACATCAATTGAGCTACATGTTCCACGGGGGAATGACACAATCAAGGTCGTTGTCGGTGTTTTTAGTCCTCCAGACCCTACCAAGACACCAAGAATTCATGGGGCACCAATACAACCTGGATATGCTAGGGTCGCAGTGGATAAAGTGAGCAAAGGTTATGAGGATCTAGCTCTTGACATTCCTGGAGGTGATGGAGAGAAGACTCTAGGAGAAGCAGAGAAGGCATATATACTATGGCGCAAGCGCTACATCATTATCCCTGGGGTGTCTGCTCCACCGCTAGCAGACATTAGGTGCGGACAAAAGTTAATAAAACAATTTTTTGATAATTTTCTATGGGCATGACTAATAATAAGCATTTACTTATATCTCATTATTTTTTGTACTCACAAAGCAGGGCCTCCGCCAACCAAAGTCCAGTTGTTGCTTCTCCCAACCATCATAGTGCTCAGGGCAATGATGACGCCTTCGAAGGCACTACTGCATCCCCACCATGTCCAACTCCTCCACCGCCTCCAAGGAAGTCCACAACTCCTCCACCGAGGTCTCCAACGCCTCCGCCGCCTCCAAAGTCTGCACTGCCTCCAAGGCGGTCTCCAACGCCTCCCCGCCTCCAAGGAAGCCAGCCCCTAAGAGGTTCGCCCCGCAAACGAAGCCGTTGCCCTGCCCGCCGGCAAAGAAGCAGAAAGCAAATACTCATCCAGTTATTCCCTAAAAACTATCTTATGAGAAAAGTGAACAGGAATTAAAGGATGCAGTACAAAAAGAAGTGACAGATTTCTTTGAAAGTGCAAAACAGGCACGACGAGCGAGGGAGAACCCGGAGCCATCATACTTCTTCCTACCTCCAGATCAGCTAAGAAAGAAGTTGGAACAAACAAACAGGATTCTCTTAAGAGCGCCGCGAAACAACCGATATCGGACTATGACCGCTCTCTCACCAAGTCATATGAGGCGGCGCAAAAAAAGAAGAGAGTAGGGAAAGGTGTTGCACAACTCGGACAACAATCGCAACAATCAATCCCCCTCTTGTCGTTTCTAACGAATATGGTTCAAACTTAAACTTAGTGGAGGAGGTAGGCGGCTATGAGTCGTTTCTTCGGTTTTATGATGACACTGGTTTGAACCTTGCCGAAGTGCTCGCTGAAGGACCATCTGCTCCGGAAGTGGATCCTTACAAGAAATTTGTACCAGGCCAGAGTCTATACAACCCAGAGAAATTAGGTGAACTGGGTACGCAAATGTACCTGCTAAACGGGTGGTACATGTCGGCGTCTGATCCGAGACAAATCTATCTTTCTGTTAGAATTAGAAACCACCATTACTTCTGTGGCAATGACATTATCTATGTCGAGGTTCCAGAATTACACCAACTATGCCACCTGAACTCTCTTGACAAAAGTCTCATTAGCTACTATTGTCTGTAAGTGTGATTATTTTCTACTATATTCACAATTTCTTTATTATATATTCACAATTTTCATGTATGCAGATATGAGATGACAGAACTTAGAAAGAGAAAGGATAATGATGTTGGGTTCATTGATCTGTATGCCGTATACAAACACCCTAACCCCTCGAAGGATTATAAGCCTCAAACTGAGAGAAATCTCATGAATTTCTTAGTGAACCAACGCGACAAGAAGGAGATACTCTTCCCCTACAACTTCAAGTGAGTGTTATTATAAATAATTAATGTCGATCATATATATGGGACATCAATATTTCCTTACTAGCTAGTTACCTCTCTCTCACACACACACATATATATATATATATATATATATATATATATATATATATATATATATGTTTATGCAGCAATCACTGGATATTGATGGTCATTGATATGGCCAATAGTAGATTGAAAATCTTAGACTCATTGAGAAAACCGCAAACGGAGTATCAAAACATGATAGATATTATACAAGGGTAATTAATTTAGTTTCTCTATAACAACATATATATATATAATGGCGCCGATCTCTCAACAATTATTAAAGGTTAAATTATTTTTTTATTTTATTGGGAGCAGGGTTTGGAAAAGGTTCATTGAGGAACAAAAAATGAAACATTGCAAAGCGTCACTGGGTGTAATCGCACATAAAGTAAGTACTATAACTACACATTTATATTCAATTAACACCATATGATGATTTTAATTCACCCTAATTGATTTTTTTGTCGTAAAAGTGGGTTATAAGGCAGGAGCAGGGTAACAACTACTGCGGATACTATGTTTGCGAGTTCATCATGGCATACTCAAAGAGAACTCCTGAAGAGCAACTCAAAGTACGTATATAAATATTTTTTCCTTTATATTATTTCGATCATATATTTACAATTTCTTTATTGCTCTCATTTGTATAAGTAATTACATGAGCAATACACATACATATATATATATATATATTAATACTTTTTTCTTTAACTTTTATTGAAGACTGAATGGTTGAGGGAAAGAGTCATACGACTTGACCAACTTAAAGCAATTCGAGAGACTAGCAAGATTTCTAAATGACCAGGTCATCAACCCTAACGGCGAGTTCTACAATGACGACCCGAACGAAACGTGGATGCCAAATCTGGAGGAGTAAATTGCTAAGGACATAAACAATTTATATATCAAACATTTGTAATATATATATATATATATATATATATATATATATGTATGTATGCACATATTATATGTACATAAAATAACGTGTGTATATATATGATCATCATATATATATGCATGCACGCGTATATTCGTTTGTTATTTATGTACAAAGTTCGAACGAAAACTTACGCGTGTGAAGTACACATATATATTACTATTAGCAGCGTATTCGAAAATATATTTTAATATCAAAACTAATCATTAAATGAAAAAAGACACCAAAAATAGAAATCAGAAAAAGAAAAAAAAGGGACATTTAGTCCCGGTTGGTAACACCAACCGGGACTCAATGTCCTGCCCCGTGGCGGTCCCTGACCAGGCCTGGAGGCCCCCTTTACTCCGGGTTGATGTTTTCAATCGAGACTAAAAGTCTCCCTTTAGTCTCGGGCGTCAAGCCGGGACTAAAGGAGGGTACCTTTAGTCCCGGATTGGTGCTCCCGGTTGGAAAACCGGGACTAAAAGGATTTGCCAATCGGGAGCAAAAAGCCTTGCTACACCTTGTTTGTTTTCTTGTGTCGCAGGATTGGAGGATAAACAGCACCGTCGTGCCCTGCATTGTGGTAGCCAGAGTCAAACCAGGCTCTGGCAACCGACATGACAGCATCATTGCAGGGCTCATCCTCCTCTTCTCGCAAGCTCCATCGGCATCACTCGGACCCGAACAGGACCACATCCTGTAGCTGAAACACCAAGGCCTTGCCCAGTGCCGGTCCTAGGATTTTAAGGACCCTCTCGCGATTCCATCGTAATGGCCCCTCTCGACCATGTATAAAATCTTATAATATATAGGCACTAATTTTACTTGTAAAACGAAAGCAAATTCAATAACATATTTTTAATTTAATATGACTAATAATTATCGAGGAATAATGTAGATTAAGAAATATATTTATAGATGTATGATAATTATCGAGGAACAATGTAGAATAAAAAAGCAATATATTCGTTTTCTTTTATCACCCATGACAAATGTTTCTTAGGTAATATTCTAAAATTCTAACACCTAAATTAGAAGAAAAATATGACTATATGGGTACAAAGTACTAGAAGTCCGGAATACTATATAAATAATTAATTTGGATTAAAAATAAAAGAAAAAAAATATTTTGGGCCTAAACAATTGATCGGTGATCGCAATTCGTAAGAAGCCAAGAATCAAGATTTCGTCGTCGTGGAGCCCTGCCTGGTCGCCGTCCTAGAGCGCCGTGTCCGTGTCTTCGGTAGTCTAACTCTTCGCGGCGGCGCGGCTCGCCAGCTCCGCGTGTGTAAGGCGCACGTCGTGAACTCACGATCAGAGTGTGTTGTGTGCAGCGTGACTCCTCGCCTCCTCTCTACCCGAGGGCTGTGGAAAAAGGAAACTAGGAAAGAAATGTCGATGTTGTCTTTTTAGGCTGCCTGGACAGTTTTATGTCTCTCTTCCCGTTAGTTTGCTAATGCCTAATGAACTATAGGACCTAGGTTTGTATAACTGGACTTAGGCCCCTTCTCCGCTTGGACCCTCGATCATCGCACCTCGTGCCCTACCCCTAGGGCCGGCACTGGTCCTGCCCGTCCTCCAGGGGTGCTCCGATCTCTACCAGGACCACTACCTCCTCTACCTGAATACATCTGATCAGCAGCAACAGACCAGCGGTGTGGTGGGGCAGCAGCCGAAGCTTCTGCCTGTCTAGCGCTGTGGGTAGATGAAGAGTAAACGGTGTTCAATGGGATGCAACCTTCTCTAGCGCGCTGCATGAATAAGTTCAGGACGGAGTTCGCCTTAGTTGTGGCAAGAACGCGTTCTAAATTTCATCCAGCAATAAATGAATGGCTAGTCTCCCTTATGTAATTGCCCTAATTTGTTTCCTCTCTTCTTTTATATCCTGAATTTCTACTTTGGAACAGTCCTCCCTTTTTTTAATTTATGCATCCAGTAGGGGGCAACCCCTCCTGTTTTGGTAAAAAAAAAAGAACAAATGGAGGCCGAGACTCTTTAGCGCATCCTTCCTGACTGCGAAAATAGCTCGCATAGGAACGATGCAATGGTGAAACGGGCCACTCTTCCCTGGTTGTGAATTAGAATTGACCGGCCCATCCCAGGAGATGGGAGGACAAAAATAGAAGTGTGTTCATCCAAGGCCACATTGGAAGATTCTTGTGACTACATGATTTTGAAAAACAAAATATAGAGTCTTTAGCATCTGCTAGATGTAAAGAGAGAAACAGAGCACTCCTATTTTATAAAGAAAAGAATTGCAGTTTCATCCCTTAAAAAAGGGAATCACACCACTTATAGCAATCGTTTAAACAAACACATGAACATATCCTACTAAAAACTCAACTACATATTAGCTACTTCTAGCGTATGACACGTTTTGGAGAATACATTCTTTGTTGTCATCACACTAGCCTTTCCCCACCACCCCCGTCGCCCCATCCACCCAGCAGCCTCACTGTGGTACTCCCCCCCTGCAAAGGTGCCCCTTGCTCCCTGGTACAACCCACCCGACCGCCGAAAGCTTTGCACCCAAGTGTTCGGCGGAATGCCTGACCCAGGCAAGTTCATCGCCCTCTGCGACTTCAGCCTCTCGAAGGCACTCAGCAAGGTGGACCGGGCGGGCGTGCGACGGCTGGCACCTAGGCTATCGGTGACGCATGACGCCTGGACGCCTCAAGCGATCAACGGAGATCGCCGACCAACCCGGGTACGCGATTTCAATCCGTTGCTCTTGAGAACTTCTATTGCCCTATCGTTAGGCCTATCGCTCCTTCCTTGATTGGTACTACTCGTGAGATTTGGATCTCGCAATCCAATGGGACTTCTCCTGTCTCCCCCGACTTCGTCTCCCGGGCGCTGAACTTCCATTTCTGTGCTCCTCCGGAAAGCTTCCACGTTACTTTGTTCTCCCCCCGCGTCTTCTTCTCCTCTGTCGCTTCTCCTTCTATCCAATCTTTCCTGGTTAAGATTGGCGTGTTTGCCTTGGAGGGGATCATCTTCAACCTCCATCGCGACGCCACTTCGGCGGCTCTGGCCATCTCATCGCCGTCGCCCTTTCCCTGTAGCACGGGCTCCGGTCCAGCAGCCATTTCAAATTTCAAATCGTGGCCTACTACTGTTCCAATGCCTAGGCCTCCTTCCCAGCCCACTTGCCTCTTCTGACGGTCAATGCACTCGATGACTCACCTCGCCGGTCTCCGCCGCAGCAGTAACTAAGTCTCTGATCTTGGCAGCGATAAGCAGTGAGCGGCTTGCCAAGGGCGGCACAGTAAACTCGAGTGCTTTTCTTGGACGGTGATGGTGACCGCCATGATGACTCACCCCGCCCCCCTCCGTTTCTATATCTCCTCTGGTTGCCACCTCACCTCCTCCTTGCCAGACCCGTCAACATGTAACACCTCTCCTACGGCATTCATTCCGTGCCTGGGGTGATTCACAGCTGGTTTCCCGTAAGGCGATGGAGCCGGTGAAGGAGAATGACTGCTATTTAAGCCATCGGAGGCCCAAAGCGGCTTTGCTATCGCTGTCTCGCGTCCGATCACCTCGTAGCCGTTTGTAGAGATCCTGTGAAGTGCACCAAGTGTCTCTCCATTGGCCACAAAAGCTTTGAGTGCAAGAGAAGGAATCCTGCTCTCGCCATGCAACCCTCCGACTATGACTCCTCTCATGCCAGCTTTCGCACTCAGCCCCCACCTGCATCCGCTCTCCCACCACCGCGGCCATGATCGCGGCTGCCACCAACCATGCTCGTCCCACCCACTCCATCCCCCACGGCGCTCGCATTCCCACTCCGCGTGCGCCGCCTCCTTCTCCTACCTCCCAGCACTCTAGGGCTGGGTCCTCCGAGCCTAGGCGCTCCATGGTGGAAGTCCACGTCAGCAACGGCAACTTCGAGCAGGCCAAGGTGTACGCCCACGTTGAGCTGGAGCACCCAGTTCATAGCCCGTTCCTCTTCATCCGTGCGGCCATGGAGCTGTGCTATGGCGCCCCCTGCTTCAACATGGTGGTGGGCCCCCGTGGAGTGGGGGTCATGGTATTTGACACCCTGGAGACCCGCGAGCGCATCGTCGGCATGTCGCCCATCCTCCATGACGACAACGCGATCACCCTCGAGAAGCATGAGGAGGCAGACGACCGCTTCATCTCCGACTACTCCATCTACGCCGAGATCGCAGCTGTCGGGTTCCCCTTCGA
Organism: Miscanthus floridulus; assembly: GCF_019320115.1. NCBI lineage: Eukaryota > Viridiplantae > Streptophyta > Magnoliopsida > Poales > Poaceae > Miscanthus > Miscanthus floridulus. Next base: position 59,490,474 of record NC_089593.1, read on the forward strand.
ACACTGGGAGGAAGAGTTCGTTGTCCCCGTGTTAGCTGCGATCGGGAACGTCTGCTACTTGGACCCAAAGTGCAAGGAGAAGGTCGACCTCACCACCATGCGCGTCGTTGTCAGGCTCAACCACGCCAGCGAGATCCCTGATCGCCTCCTGGTCCGCAATCACAGCGGTCCTGCCTCCCTCCCCTTCATCTACCCCATTCGCATCTGGTCCGAGACAGGGTCACTGATCACGATTTCGCTAACTACTCGTTCACCCGCGTTCCCCTCCTTGGTCCTGACGGCTCCCACTCCATTCCTAGCTACCTCCCAATCCGTGCTCCGCCTCCGTACCACCCACCTGCTCCTCTCTCCTTTGAGGCACGCAACCCTCATAACATCTCTCCCACGCACACACTGTTCCTGTGGTATTCGAGTACGTGGGAGGAAGGGACCTCTTCGGCGCCTCTTCGCCCTACTGCTACCAGGCGTCCTACTCCTTATCCTACCCATGTCCCTGCTCCTACTATGGGCAGTGACACCCAAGGTTTTCATTATCGGAAATAAAAATTTATCGGAGGTCATGGATAAATAGGATAAGCAACATATATCGGAAATATCGGACCAAATTTAAAAAAATTCAAATTGTTTTGAAAAAATTCCGTAGAATTTGACTTGAAACTATTCCGAAGCTATTAAACATCACTTATTCACATATAAAAACAAGAATAAAATATTATAGTGTGGGATTATCGCACGGCTGAATTTGGGTTGTCTGTGTGGAAGCAGGAAAGAAGGGAAAAATTTGGCCGATGTCAAATTTTATCGGACCCTGTGGATAGAAAGGAAATTTCGGAAATTTCTGTGAATTTCGGCCGATAAAAAAAACCTTGGTGACACCCCTGCTTCACCTCCTGACGCCCCCAACTCCTCTCGGCGGGGCCGCTTGTTCTACCTCCCCTCGCTCTCCCTTGGAACGGCGTGGGTGGTCCCTGCTGCTGGTGATGTTGCTGCTCTGGAGGTGGCTGATGAAGATGCTGCGGAGGCAGCGGACGCTCTTCACCTCCTTTCGATCGGGGACACTGGCTCCAATCCTGGGCAGCATGATCTGGGAGAACCTGTCCCTCCTGGCGCCCCCAGCGCTGTCTTCACCTTCGGTGCTGGCACTGACGAGGAGCATGAGAGCTCTGCGCACAAGCGGCGTGCTCGCCGCAAACGTGCTGTGGACTGCACGCGCAAGCTGAGGCGCAGCACCAGGCTGGCGGAGAAGGAGCGCTCCGACTTCGAAGATCCCTCTGATCGTGCCTCTCGCGTTCAGGCCGCCCGTGTCGACTTTTCTGGTGCGTCCCGCCTGTTATAATTCTGTGGATCGACTAGGGTAGATCTAGGCGGATGAACACTTAGATCCGTGAAACACATGCACATTTAGACCTAGAACACTACACCGAGAGGAAGATAGGGTAGAGAGGGGCTGGTGATGAACCTGAGCCTCCAGATGAAGTCGCGGTTGTGCTGGCCATCGCTAGTTTGGTGATGGAGGCAGCACACGGGCAGCGACGGGTGAAGTAGAGGTTGCACGGACGTCGATGCAGTGCGGTCGGGCGTAGCAGTGACGACGGCGAGGATCAGCGGAGCTTCCCGTCGCTGGCTGCGCGCCCTCTTAGATCGGTCTAGGGTTTGTCGGTGGGTTTGCGGCTCACGGCCAACCTCGTGCTTTGAGCCGCCGGCCCCCACCTCTTTATATAGCGCAGTGCGACGGGGGCCCACCAACCATGTAGGGTTGGGCGTCCCCGATCAGGGCGCGTGACCAAGGCCCAATAAGTCGTTGGGCTTATTGGTTAGGAGATCAATCTAACATTCTCCCCCTTGATCTCACTATTACTTTTATGTTTAAACTTTAAACTTCAATCATTTTATCCTTACTCATTTCTTCACAGATGATGCATAGAGCATGTCTCATCGTCACGGTCAATCGCCGATAGATTTAACAGCTATAATGCACGTCTCTGATATGAAATAGTTACTTTAACTTTTGGGCCCTTTATAGTCCAGGAATCATAGGCTTTCCCTTAAACCCATGCCGGCTACATGTTCTCTGAACACGTTGGGTGGTAAGCCTTTTGTAAGCGGATCCGCGAGCATCTTTTCGGTACTTATATGCTCAAGATTTATCATTTGATCCCGGACTTTATCCTTCACAACATAATACTTTATGTCAATGTATTTGGCAGCACCACTTGACCTATTGTTGTGAGCATACTGTACTGCTGGATTATTATCGCAGTATAACTTTAGTGGTCTATTGATGTCGTCAACCACCTTCAAACCGGGTATGAACTTCTTTAGCCAGTTCACCTGCCCCGTTGCCTCATAACATGCTACAAACTCGGCATACATTGTGGATGATGTAGTGACGGTTTGCTTTGAGCTTTTTCATGAAATAGCTCCCCCTGCGAGAGTAAACACATATCCAGACGTGGATTTTCTATTATCTCCCGCATAATCAGAATCTGAATATCCCACTATATGGAGTGAATCAGATCTTCTATACGTCATCATGAGGCCTTTCGTTCCTTGCAAATAACGCAAGACTTTCTTTACCAATTTCCAGTGTTCTATTCCAGGATTGCTCTGGAATCTGTCAAGTAACCCGGTAACAAATGCCAAGTCAGGACGCGTACACACTTGAGCATATTGCAAGCTTCCGACAGCTGAAGCATATGGAACCACTTTCATTTGATCGATCTCATATTGGTTCCTGGGGCATTGAAAATCCCCATATCTATCGCCCTTGACAATAGGAGCAGGTGAGGGACTACATTTGTGCATACTGAATTTCTTTAAGACTTTTTCTATGTATGCCTTTTGTGACAGTCCTAATACCCCTTTACTTCTATCTCGGTGAATCTCGATCCCTAGAACGAACGAAGCTTCACCAAGATCTTTCATATCAAACTTTGAGGACAAAAACTTCTTTGTTTCCAGTAGTAGACTGACATCACTACTAGCAAGTAAGATATCATCCACATACAGGACAAGGAAGATAAACTTCCCATTCTTAAACTTTGCGTAGACACAATTGTCCTCAACATTATCTTTAAACCCAAAATTCTTTATTGTCTGATCAAACTTCAAGTACCACTGTCTTGAAGCTTGTTTTAATCCATAAATGGATTTCTTTAGGCGGCATCCCAAACGTTCTTTTCCTTCCATGACAAAACCTTTCGGTTGTGCCATGTAAATATTTTCCTCTAAGTCTCCGTTGAGAAATGCCGTCTTTACATCCATCTGATGTAATTCCAAATCATAATGTGCCACTAATGCCATTATGATTCTGAAGGAATCCTTATATGAGACTGGAGAAAAGGTCTCATTGTAATCAATCCCTTCTCTTTGTGTAAAGCCTTTTGCCACAAGTCGGGCTTTATATCTCTCTATATTCCCTTGAGAGTCAAGTTTTGTTTTGTAGACCCATTTACAGGCTACTGTTTTGGCTCCTTTAGGAATTATCTCCAAATCACAAACTTTATTTGCATTCATTGATCTCATCTCATCTTCCATGGCCTCAAGCCACTTTGACGAATGATCACTTTTCATGGCTTCTTCAAATGAGGTGGGATCATCCTCCATTTGAAATTCTTCAGTGTTGTACACTTCATAATCAGCAGGAATAGCTGATTTTCTAACTCTTTGAGGCCTTCTAGGGGCCTCCTCAATTGGCACATTTTCTGTCTGAGGCTGTTGCTGCTCCCCCTCATGTGTGGCAATAGGTTCTATAGGATCCTGAGGCACAGGTTCCTCATCATCATTCATTGTTGCCACAGGCGGGATAACAACAGGTGCTGGCACCACAGTGTCTTGTACTGTTGGTGCAGCAACAGCAAGTAGTGAGAAAAATGGCTCATGAATGATCGGAGTGGGTGCATACACCCGCTTCTCTTCAAGGTCAATTTCTCGAGCTACCATGCTCCCCTTAATCATTTCATCCTCTAGGAAGACAGCGTGTCTTGTTTCCACAAACTTTGTATGTCTATTAGGACAGTAGAAACGAAAACCTTTTGACTTTTCTGGGTAGCCAATGAAATGGCAACTCACTGTTTTGGGATCTAGCTTCCCAATGTTTGGGTTAAAAACTTTAGCCTCAGCAGGGCTCCTCCACACACGCAAGTGGTTAAGTGAGGGTACTCTTCCTGTCCACAACTCATACGGTGTTTTGGGCACCGACTTACTTGGTACTCTATTGAGAATATGAATGGCGGTTTTTAACGCCTCCATCCACAGACTCGTGGGTAAAGTGGAGTAACTTATCATACTACGCACCATATCCATCAGGGTACGGTTATGCCTTTTAGCTACTCCATTCTGCTGAGGTTCGCCCGGTGTTGAATACTGGGCGACTATACCATTCTCCTGTAAGAACCTTGCAAAAGGTCCAGGAACTTGTCCATATGGGGTATGCCGACCGTAGTACTCTCCTCCACGGTCAGACCTGACTATCTTAATCTTTAAATCATGCTGATTTTCAACTTCTGCTTTAAATATTTTGAATTTATCCAACGCTTCTGTTCTTTCTTTAATTGGATAAATGTAGCCAAACCGAGAGTAATCGTCTGTGAATGTTATGAATGAATCATAACCATCCACAATTTTCATAGGAAAAGGACCACATATATCTATGTGAATAATCTGTAGAATTCCTGCGCTTCGTTTGGCATCTTTCTTAATTTTCTTTGCATACTTTCCTTTTATGCAATCTCTACATTGTTCTAACTCTGAGAGCTCTAATGGAGGAAGAATATCATTCTTAACTAGTCTTTCTATTCTCCCCCTCGAAATATGGCCTAAACGACAGTGCCATAATTTCGACAATACATCGTGAGCTCTCTTTCGTTTTCTGTTTCCATTGTTTGATGAGGATACATTTTCATTCACATCACATACGGAATTCACATTTTCACGAAGTGATAACAAATAAAGCTCGTCTTGTCGGAAGGCAAGACCAATACATTTATTATTAAACAATATCTGATATTTGCCATTTCCAAAATGGCAATCATAACCATCATGGTCTAACTTTGATACACTAATCAAGTTTCTTTGCAAAGAAGGTACATAAAGAACATCTCTAAGAATAAGTATGAAGCCATCAGCAAGCTCTAACGGAAGATCACCAACGACCTCAACATCTGCTTATTCTCCATTTGCGACTTTAATGAAACTTTCGCTTCTTTGCAAAGTTCTCATCGAACGGAATCCCTGTAATGAATTAGCAACATGAATAGTTGCACCTGAATCAATCCACCAAGTAGATTTTGAAAACTTTACATACAAGGATTCATTTACGAATGTAATAATGTTCTCACCTTTATTCTTCATTATCATCTTTAGGAAATCGGGACAATTCTTCTTATAATGTCCCATCTTCTTGCAGTGGAGACACTGGTCTTTAGCCACTGGGAATTGCTGGTTCTGAGACTGTTGCATGGGACCTTTTCCAGATGACTTGGAGGACGAGCTGTTATTATAGTTCTTTTTCTTATCTTTTAGGTAGTTGACAGAACCACCTTGTGAAACTTTTATTCTTTACTCCTCCTGCACACACATGGCTATGAGCTTTTCCAAATCCCATTTTTCAGGCTGTATGTTGTAATTAACAACAAAGGTGTCAAATTCTTTGGGCAAGGAAGCAAAAATCAAATGAATAAGAAACTCATCCTTGAGTGCCAAATCCATTGGTTTGAGCTTAGATGCCAGATTGCTCATTCTCAGTATGTGCTCTCTAATGCCACTGCCGCCACCAGAGTACCTTTCTGTAACCAGCTGCTTGATCAGCTGGGTTGCATATGTCTTTGAAGAGCCAGTGAACTGACTTTTTATTCTTTCTAGGTACTCTGTGACCGTGTCACAGTCTGGAATTGAGCCCACAATAGCAGGCTCAATGGTGTTCTTTATCACTACCAAACACTTCTTGTTGGCAGTGACCCATTTCCTATGCTCAAGGTCATAGGACATCTTTACGGGAGCAAAATCCTGCTCTCTGTTCTGCCATGCAGCATCAGTCTCATCTGTCTCCCTCACCGGTGCCTCAGGTTCTTTGGGACACGGTGTGGTGACAACCCAGTCCACCTCAGCGAGGATAAAGGCCAGGTCTATCTTTTTCTTCCACTCAATATAGTTATCACCTTTTAGAGTGGGGATCTCTTTGATACAACTCATTAACTTGTATCCTCCTGAAAACACAATTCAAATAGGGTGAGAACAGAAATAACAACAATAATTGCATGCCTTAGTTTAACATTGGTCAAAATTAAAACATACAATTATTTTCTACACTAATTCTACATCACCGTTAGGCAGAAATAGAATTAATGTATGACAAAAACATTATAATATTGCCATTAATCAACGTTGGTCAGAATAACAACAATATTATAATCAATTTAAAACATATCCATTTTCAAAATTAAATTCTCCCGTTGGTTCGAATTTAATAATGAAAATTACATCTTTAAATACGCAGCGGAAACTTTAACATTTAATAATCTTTTTCCTATTTTCCAGAAGCAAATTTACTATTTACTGAACAAAAAATATAGTTGGATAAATTTTGTACAGAAAATTATCATAAAAATTCAATTCAAATTGATCAAACTGTTTTCTGGAAAATAAGAAAAACAAAAACTGTGACTTTACTATTTATTTGGCCATTTCGGCCCGATCCATCAATCAGTTTGCGCGGCCCAGCGAAAACGGCCCATGGCCTGTTCACGCGTGCGCCCGTCAGCGCACCCGGTCCAGCACCCCGCGGCCCAGCCGCGCGCGCCTGCTGTCCTGGCCCAGCTTCCCTCGGCCCAGTCGCGCGCGCCAGCGCACCCCCGCGCCCAGGCCGCGTGGCGCTCTCTCCCCCGCGCCCAGGCCGCAACCTGGGCCTAGGCCGGGATTTCGACCGAGCAGCAGCGCCCGCCTGGGCCAAAAGAGGCCCGAGCCCTCCTGGCCGTTGATCTCCGATCGACGGTGGAGCGCGCAGCTCGGGGCATCAAAAACCCCGGCCGACCGCGCCTCCCTCAGCCCTAGCTTCATTTTCATGCGCACACTCTCTCTCTTCGCCTCACTGCTCTCCTCTTCTCTCCTCAGTTCATCGCCAAGCGACACGGTGAAGCAGCGAGGTCCCGGCGCCGTCGCCGGCCCCCTCGCCGGCGTGCGCACTCCCCAGCGGGTGAGCACGCCGCCGTCGAGCGGCCTGGCCGCGGCGCCCCTGTGGCCGGATCCCGGCGAGCCGTGCCCCCTTCGGCCGGCCTTTCTTTTCCCTGCGCGCGCCGGCGTGCTCGACGGCGAGGTGAGCCGAGCCACCCTTTTCCCCTTCTTTTCCCCTTTCGGTTTCTTTGAATTGGATTTTTGAACGATTTTCCCGATTAGGGTTAGGGTTAGGGTTAGACACGACACTGTTTTTCTTTTCCCCGAATCACCTTCGGGTTTTTCTTTAACCTCATTAGGTTTAGGGTTCATCCGAACCATATCTTTTCTCAGATCCGACGGATCGAGTTTAGGGTTCAACCGAACGTCGGCCGACCCTTTTCTGCTTAGATCCGCACTGGATCTCTTCGTCTTTTTTCTTTTCTAATCGGTACCCGTTCTAGATCTACGTGCTAGTAGGCTTTGGTACCATTGTTATAATTCTGTGGATCGACTAGGGTAGATCTAGGCGGATGAACACTTAGATCCGTGAAACACATGCACATTTAGACCTAGAACACTACACCGAGAGGGAGATAGGGTAGAGAGGGGCTGGTGATGAACCTGAGCCTCCAGATGAAGTCGCGGTTGTGCTGGCCATCGCTGGTTCGGTGATGGAGGCAGCACACAGGCAGCGACGGGTGGAGTAGAGGTTGCACGGACGTCGATGCAGTGCGGTCGGGCGTAGCAGTGACGACGGCGAGGATCAGCGGAGCTTCCCGTCGCTGGCTGCGCGCCCTCTTAGATCGGTCTAGGGTTTGTCGGTGGGTTTGCGGCTCACGGCCAACCTCGTGCTTTGAGCCGCCGGCCCCCACCTCTTTATATAGCGCAGTGCGACGGGGGCTCACCAACCATGTAGGGTTGGGCGCCCCCGATCAGGGCGCGTGACCAAGGCCCAATAAGCCGTTGGGCTTATTGGTTAGGAGATCAATCTAACACCGCCGTCTCCATAAAGCTATCTTTAAATCCCATCTCCTCTCGGATCTTGATCCCCCTCAGATGACGAGGATGCCTTGGAGGAGATCGGGGCTGCTTGCGGTGCGTCTGAAGGGGAACCCGCCTTCCTCATGGATGCTGGTGCCTCGGCGTCTGGAGCCCCATGATTCCATCACCTTCCATGCTGTTCAGCCGGTGGCCTGTGATGTCCGCCTGCCCCCTTTTGCTCTCACTAGGGTCAGCCCGTAGCTGCATGAGTGTAACCCCCGAGATGGTGCCTCGGAATTTTGTTGTCTCCCTGGTTAACACTCATGCTCTCCCCCTTAGTAGTTTGGCTTGGCTTTGTAATCTCCCCGGGATCCCCCGGATAGGGCTTGTGTGTGTTTTGCTTTCCATCTGGCTTGTACGAACCTCTGTAACTACATCAGTAATGAAGATGCTTGGTTTGCCTATGGGTAGAACTTTTAACCATTTTTTTGGAATGTTCGTGGCCATGGTGATCGCACTAAATGTGAAAATGTTCTTGCCGAGCTCATCTCGGCCAAGCCGTCCTTGGTTCTCCTCCAAGAGACCAAGCTCTCTTCCCCCTCCCCAGCCACGCTCCACTCCTTCCTTCCCAACTCCCTTGACGCTCAATGCCTCCTTGATGACGCTAATCACTCCCATGGTGGGCTTGTTACTGCTTGGTCCACCCAACTTTTCACCTGCTGTGGTTCCAGCTCCACTGATCATACGCTTACCACCACCCTGCAACGCACCTTCTCCTCACGCACCCTCTCCATCACCAATGTTTATGCTCCTGCTACCCCTGACCTATGCCCGTCTTTTCTTCATGAGTTCCGCTACCTCGCGCCCCCGGAGGACTCCCCCTGGCTTATCTGTGGCGATTTCAACATGATCTGTACCGCCTCTGAGAAGAACAATTCCAGCGTCAACCTTTCTGAGTCTGAGGCTTTTAATGACGCCATCCATGAACTCAGTCTGATTGATCTTCCCCTCCTTGATAAGCACTTCACCTGGTCCAACAGACGTGAGGTTCCCACCCTGGAGCGCCTTGACAGAGCTCTCATTAACCTGGCCTGGAATGCGATGCTCCCCAACACTAACCTGTCTTCCTTAACTAGGACTACCTCTGATCATGTCCCTCTCAAGGTTGAGATCCGCACCTCCATTCCTAAGTCCAGCATCTTCCGCTTTGACAACTCCTGGCTGCTCTATCTAAATTTCCTGAGTACTGTCAATGCCTCCTGGAATCTCTCCAACGTTCCTCTACACCCTACTGCTGCTCTGGTGCGTCGCCTCAAAAGCACGCGCTGCTGCTAAGAACTGGCAAAAATGCAGAGGCTCCTGCTCCCAGTGTGAGAAGGATTGCAAGATCGTCATCAGGATCCTTGACCTTCTGGAGAAAACACGCCCTCTATCTCGCTCCGAGTCTGCCCTCAGGATTATTATTGTCAATATTTTGACTCGCACCACCGAGGAGAAGCTTACCCACTGGAGGCAATGGAGCAAAATTCGGATGGCCATTGAAGGTGATGAAAATACCAAGTTCTTCCATGCTTGCGCTACCCATCGCAACCGCAGCAACAAAATCCAGCTTCGAACATGAGGGCTGTGTTATCTCCAACCACGACCAGAAGGCCAACAGTCTTCTCACTTTCTACTCTAACCTTCTCGGCATCGCGCGGGAACCTTCCTGGTCATTTGATTTGAACTCCATCTATAATGGTCCTAGTCGCCCACTCGACTTCCTTGATGTTCCCTTCCGTGCCTCTGAGATTCACACGGCCTTCAAGCAGATGCACTCCTCTTCCAACCCTGGGCCGGACGGCTTCGGTCCCTCCTTTTACAAGTCTGCCTGACCCATTGTCTCCCCCTCCATCATTCGGATCTTTGATGCTTTTTATTCCAACAATGCTGATCTTGACCGCATCAACCGCTCCTTCATTGTCCTCATCCCCAAGAAGGATGTGGCTCGGCATGCTGCTGACTTTCGCCCCATTACTCTCCAAAATTGTGTGGTCAAAGCAATCTCCAAGGTTCTTACGAGCCGCCTTCAGTCCGTTATCCCGTCTCTTGTCGGTGGTGACCAGACGGGGTTCATCCGGGGACGCTGCATCGCGAAGGGGTTTGCCTATGCTGCCGACCTCTTAAACTGCTGCCACAAGAGGAATGTGCCCACCATCATTTTGAAGCTTGATTTTCACAAAGCGTTTGACTCTGTGAACTAGAGCAGCTTGAACAAAATCCTGCTTAAGCGTGGCTTCTCTGAGCGCTGGTGTCGTTGGATGCAAGACCTCCTCTCCTCTGGCAAATTGGCTATCCTCCTTAATGGTGTGCCTGGCAGCTGGATCACCTACCGCAATGGCCTTCGGCAAGGTGACCCTCTTCCCCCCTACCTCTTTATAATTGTTGCTGATGTTCTCTCATGTATGCTCCAACACTCCTCCTCCTTGCCTGCTATTGCTCATCCCATCCTTGATGACGTGCCTGTTCCTGTCCTCCAATACGCCGACGACACTCTCGTCTTCCTCCGTGCAACTCCTGAAGCTATCCTTACTGCCAAAGACACCCTTCACAAGTTTGAGTTGGCTACAGGGCTGTCCATTAACTATCATAAAACCACCTTTCTCCCTATTGGGATCTCCTCGGACGATGCTAATATTCCCTTGCTTCCCTCTTTGGTACCACTGTTTCTTCATTCCCCCAATGTTACCTTGGCCTCCCCCTCTCCCCTCATAAGCTCTCTGTTGCCGACTTTCAGCCTCTCATTGCTTCCTGCAACAAATACCTCTCTGGCTGGTGCGCTTCTCTTCTTAACAGAGCAGGTCGCCTCACCCTGTGCACTAGCGTCCTGAGCTCCCTACCCCTCCACTATATGTCTTCCCTTGGCCTCCATAAAACAGTCATTAAAGCTATCGATCGCCGTCGACGTGCTTTTTTCTGGACGGGGGAAGATACCTGTCACGGCTCTAGATGCCTAGTAGCCTGGGAAGACGCCTGTGCCAGCAAAATTGAAGGTGGGCTTGGGATCAAAGATCTCCATCTTCAGAATCGTTGCCTCTTAATGAAATTTATCGACAAGATTTTCTCTAATGACCCTGCTCCTTAGAAAGACTGGCTCCTCCTCTCTCACTCCCCTTTTGATGACTCCTTCAATGGCTCCTCCTTCATTTGGAATGTCATCAACGAAGAGCTGGACACCTTTCGGTCTATTACCAAGGTTGACGTTCACAATGGTGCTGCCACGTCCTTCTGGAAGGACAACTGCTTCCTAGTGGTCCTATTTTCATTTCCCACTCTACCCTCTTCTCCCATACTCTCAGGCCCTCGGTTTCTGAAGTTTTGTCGGGCGGGATTGATTTGCGTTTGCGACCCAGGTTAACCGGCGCGGCTCGCTCTGAGCTTGCTGCCCTTCTTACTTCCTTGCAGGACGTCCGCCTCGATGACTCCAGTGATGTTCGCCTGATGCAGCTGACCGGCAAGCACTACTGGAAACAGAGACTTTGCCGAGTGTAAAGACTTTGCCGAGTATAGAAAATTGGGCACTCGGCAAAGACCTTCTTTGCCTAGTACAGCACTCGGCAAAGAATTGCACTCGGCAAAAAAATGCACTCGGCAAAGGACTTCTTCGCCGAGTGCCAGACTCTCGGCAAAATCCCGGCACTCGGCATAGGCTGACCCGCGTAACGGTGTTCGGCCACGTCCTTCTTTGCCGAGTGCCTACTGTTAGGCACTCGGCAAAGATTTAATTTTTTTTTAAAAAAAAAATTTGCCGAGTGTCCCAGATCTGGCATTCGGCAAAGATTTACATTTTTTTTTTAAATTTCTTTGCCGAGTGTCCCAGATCTGGCACTCGGCAAATTTTTTTTTAAAAAAAATACTTTGCCGAGTGCCCCTGACATGGCACTCGGCAAAGATTTTTTAAAAAAAAAATGTCTTTTTTTGGAAAAATACTTTGCCGAGTGCCCCTAGTACGGCACTCGGCAAAGATTTAAATTTTTTTGAAAAAAATGTCTTTGTCGAGTGCCATGTGAAGGCACTCGGCAAAGAGGAAATTTTTTTAAAAAAAATCCAAACCCTCTTTGACGAGTGCCTTATCCGTGGCACTCGGCAAAGACCCCCTTTGTCGAGTGCCATGCCCCGGTACTCGGCAAAGTTTTTTTGTTTTTTTTCTTTTTGCCTCCAAATTTTTTGTGCAGCCCTTTTAAAGCACCAGGAACTCCTAGTTAGAATTAGGGGATTTTTTATGGCTTTTGGTATATTTAGTTACTTTATTTCATTTACTTGAATTTTTTCAAAAAATATAATTTTGAACTGCACGTGGTACGAATAATGGAATTTAATGATTCAAAAAATGATAGTCATGTTACTGAGTGTAGTGTGAGGTCGTATCCAGGAGCGGACCCGAAATTTCGGACATCTTGTTCACGAAACATTACCACGAACTTGTGTGCGAAGTGTTTTTAAATTCTATAAAAAACAAACGAAGTCCGAAAATCATGAAACTTGTTCAGATGTCGTGATATCATATGTGGAGGCTATGGTAAAAATTTTAGAAGATTTCATGCACGTTGTCATGTACGATGTTTACAAACCAGGACATCTCTACATGTGATATCTGAAGTCACATGTATATATATGCTGGTTTGTAAGCATCATACGTGACAATGTGCACGAAATCTTCTGGAATTTTTATCATAGCCTCCACATATGATATCACGACATCTCAACAAGTTTCATTATTTTCGGACTTCGTTTGCTTTTTATAGAATTTAAAAACACTTCGCACGTAAGTTCGCGGTCATATTTCGTGAACAAGATGTCTGAAATTTTGGATCCGTTTCTAGATACGGCCTCACACTACACTCAGTAACATGACTATGATTTTTTTGAATCATTAAATTCTATTATTCGTACCACGTGCAGTTCAAATTTATATTTTTCGAAAAAATTCAAGTAAACAAAATAAAGTAACTAAATATATCAAAAAGCCAAAAAAAATCCCCAAATTCTAACTAAGAGTTCCTGGTGCTTTAAAAGGGCTGCACAAAAAAATTGGAGAAAAAAAAAACAAAAAACTTTGCCGAGTGCCAAGAATAAGGCACTCGGCAAAGAGGGTTTTGAATTTTTTTTAAAATTTTTTTTCTTTGCCGAGTGCCTTCACAGGGGCACTCGGCAAAGACATTTCGAAAAAAAAATTCTTTGCCGAGCGCTGTGTCAGGAGCACTCGGTAAAGTATTTTCAAAAAAAAAAATCTTTGCTGAGTGCTAGATCTGAGACACTTAGCAAAGGATTTTTTTTTTTAAACCTTCTTTAGCAAGTGCCGGGCCAGGTCGCACTCAATAAAGAGATGATTAAAAAAATTAAAAAATCCTTTATCGAGTGACAGATCGGGGGCACTCCTTGCAAAGGGGGAATTTAACCCCGCCGGCCAACTTCGCTTGCTCACTCGATCCGCTTTGCTCTGCTCTGCTCTCGGTCTCGGTTCTGCTTCGGGTCGTCGCCGGCGGGAGACGGTGCGATGTCGTCGACCGCGGCCCCCGTGGCCTTCATCGGCGTGGACGAGCTCAGTGTCGAGCTCGCCGCCTCCTTCCTCCGCTCCGGCGCCCGCGTCCGCTCGTTCGTCCCCGAGGCCATCTGCGGCGGCTCGCGGAGTTGAATGGCCTCCTCCGGTGCGCGAGCCCAGTGGAAGCCGCGCGAGGTGAGCCTGCGCTCTTGGGCTCCAGTACTGGCTCGATTCGATCGGTTGTGCGGGATGCGTGCCTATTTGGGTTGGTGGGTGTGCAACTGTGGAGTACGCTGCTATGCTTCCTGCGTGGCTGCGATGCATTTGTTGGAATGCCGAGGTGATCGGGTCATCGGGCTAAGCTGATCGCGTCTTTCGTTAACTGCAGATGCTGCGCTGGTCGTCGTGCTAAGCGATGCTGGTGGGGTTGACGAGTTGTTCTTCGGAGTTGAGAGTATCGCGAAAGGTATGTGTGCTTGAGTTATTCCGTTGACTGCTTCTGGCCACCTTAACTATCTACTCTACAAGGTACTGTATAACTTATATATAAGGTTTATTTGAGCATTTTAGGATTACGCGCGGGTTCTATTGTATTGATTCGTTCGACATTGCTGCTTATTAGCCAGTTGGAGAAGCTGGAGCAGAAGCTTACAGGTAAAATACTTTGCATGCCATGCCATTCGCTTCCCAGCCTGGAATGGCTATTGTGCCAAGAGCTCTATGTGCATTTTTTTTTTTTGTTATAGACATAGCAAATCAGCACATTTAAACCATCAAATTTTCATGTTTAATTGTTTGAGTTTAAATGTGACTTCATTTTTCGAGTGAGTATATTTGATAATTTGAATGCTACCACTTATATACCCATTGAGATCCACATGGTCATATGGAGGACCTTAGCTTGGTGGTACTTAGCTAACTTAATTTACCATACAGACGAGAAGAAGGATGTCTTCCTTCTGGATGGATACATTTTCAGTGGTTTATCTGATGAACTAAAGCAACAGATTATTGTAAGCAGTACAGCATATTCGGAATCTGAAATTCTGAATACCATGCATCTTCATTTTCCCTTTCTCTTATCACTACTTACCTTGTATATGCCAGATTGTTGCATCTGGGAGACAGGACGTATCAGAAAGAGCTAGAAAGTTTTTCCATAGTAAGTCAAAAGATGTGTAAATTTCTTTGCCAATATTTCCATCTTTTATATCTTATGATTGTTCGAGCTGGGATTCATCCATCAATTATCTATGACATAATATCGAATGCTGCTGGGAGCTCAAGGTTATGGGAGTTTCTTTATTCTTTTGTGTTCTGTCTAAACAAATAATACCTGACATTCTGTTTAATAAAATTTTACTACACTGATTACAGGATATTTGTGGAGTTAGTTCCAAAACTTCTGAGTGGGGATCCTTTGCTTATTGATTTTCTAAACTCAGCAAGGAAAAATGCAGTGAGTTCCTATTCCCTTTTTCTGATGAGAGTTGTATTGTGTTACTGGTCTGCTTGCTTTTTTGTAATTCAAGTCCACACACACATGTACGTTGCTTTGATGCTAGCAAGGCCGCCACTTCTCTTAGATTTTGTGAAATTAGAGTTAATGGCTCATTATTCCCGTGAAGTTGTGAGATTGTGATTCAAATCTCTTTCTTAGATTTGAACATCTCAAGGACAGGGTTGCAGCATGTAATAGTTGTAGGTCCAGTGGAGTTTTTTTGCACGTAACATCACAAAGTCAATTATGTCGCAGTTGGTTGTTTTCATTTGTTCTATGTTATGTGTGCATGTTGAAACCTGAAAGTAGTCATCCTATGCAGTTGCATCACCTCCATGTGACACGGCCAATGGTTTCTACATGTACTATTTGATTTGAAAGCTACCATGTTGTCAACTTGCCGCATCCGAAATTTCCTCACTGTTTGAGTGATATAAGGCAGGGATATATGCTTGAGATGCTCAACTTTTTTGTATCTGACATTCTCATATATTTGATGATTTTCAGTTAAATGACCATTGGATCTTTTGTCATAGTTTTTTGCCAAATGATATACGTGTTGGAGTCTCATGTACCATTTTAACCTCTACCTGCTTCCAGTCATAGTCACCAACAGTCGTAGTTTCTTGCCAAATGATAGCATCTATATATGCTAAACTTGTTATCTTACCATGTTAATCCTGTGACCAAAACTGTTGCTGTTTGACAATGATAGCATGTATATATTGATGTCTGACAATGATGCAACTTAAACCTGTCTGAAATGAAGCCATTTTCTGCATGTTGCCTCAAAAAGAATTACTTCAGTCCGACTCTAGGATTACGTTAGTCCTTTTAAATTATCTACAAGTAGTCTCTAGATAGAAGTTTATTTGCAATCTATCATGTTTCCTTGCTGGCGAAATTGTTTGTAATACAAGGCAAGAGTTTCTAGATCAGGCAAAACCTAACAGTATTTTGCACTTCATTTTGTTCGGATCTCTTCTTTTTAATTTGTGCCTACAATCTCTATACAGACCAATAATGCTGTAGAGCTGTGTACATAGGCTATTTTCATGCGTAATATATTTGCCAAATTTGCCTAATCCATATACATTTTTCTGTTTCGAAATATGTTGCAACACTGCCGCCCTCCGATTCCTTTCTTAAAAAAAAAACTATCGAGTATTTAACCCAAAATCTAGGGTCTACACTCTCCCCTCTAACATATAAGTACAGTAAGAGCAAGCTCAATAATAAAGTCAAGTATTTGGCTATTATCAAAGTTGTAAGAGTCAAGCTATACAATAGTTGTCTTATTTGTCTATATTGTTACTTTTATGTATGTCTTGTCTTCTCAAATTTGGTTGTGTTAATAGTTTGATCATTTTTAGATGTGGTGCTGTTAATGGGTTTTGCATCTTGTTTGATATTTGACCCATGTTATGCCAATCTGCATCTGTCAGTTTTCATGGCTGACTTGTTATCTTTTGATTTGTCAAACATTTGACAGATTTGGGGTTGACAAATATGTTGTCAGATGATTAGACACTTCCTATATTAATAGAGAATATAAAAGATATATGTGTCCTAACTTCATTTCCTAGTCAAACCTTATTATTATCATGATTTTAATGGAGATTTGTTGATAAATACTCCCTCCGTCCAAAAGAAAATATAACTATGGATTGCGTACAGGTCAAATTAGTTTAATTTTAACCAAGTTTATACTGAATAGTATTAACATTTATGTCTGTAGCCTGCAGGCGTGGTGCATCGAGAAGCATGGGCCCGTGTTCCTGGCCATGTCCAACCCGCTGGGCCTCCTGCTCACCATCTTCTGGCAGCGTCCTCAGATTCTCGTCGGAGGGCTCTACAGCGTCCTCTGGGGCAAGAGCAAGGACCACCTCCACCACAAGCAGAGTCCGGAGCAGGCACCGAAAACTCTGGCCACACCAAGCAACGACGATGACCATGATGACGAAGAGGAGAAGCAGCAGCAGCAGCAGCCGCAGCAGAACACGGGCGCCGGCGACAAGAAGCCCGCAGCTCAAGGACTTGTTTGCAATGGAGGCATCATCGCCACTGCGCCATCAGTCCAGATGATGAGGAATCGGTCATCTACTGAGCTGATGAGGCGTATACATGTGTATGTGTGTACGTAGGTTCTACGTGCCTATGTCTATGTGGTGGGTGTATCCGATTCCGATGCATATGGATTGCCTTTTGTTCCGCCGATGATCCAGTGAGTGATCCTCCTCTCCATCTGGGCTGAACTGACAGCAGTGTGTTTGCATGGGCCAGAAATATAACAGCTACGTGTGGATGTCTATGTGTGGACGGATGAGATATCTATGTGATGAATGAGATATATATGTGATGAATGAGATATATATATATATGTGATATATGTTTGTATGAATTTATTTGTCATGATGGAGTGTAAAAAAAATTAAAAATTACCGTTTTGGGTCACTTTGCCGAGTGCCATGGTCACAGCACTCGGCAAAGCTGAAAAATGGGCGCCTGGAAAACCATTTTTCCAGCTTTGCCGAGTGTTGTGACCATGGCACTCGGTAAAGAATTTTTTTTAAAAAAAAATTCAAACTTTGCCGAGTGCCAGTTAGATGGCACTCGGCAAAGAATTTTTTTTAAAAAAAAAATTCAAACTTTGCCGAGCGCCGGACAGGGGGCACTCGGGAAATAATTTTTTTTAAAAAAATAAAAAATCTTTGCCAAGTGCCTGAAGGGTTGGCACTCGGCAAAGAATTTTTTAAAAAAAAAATAAAAAATCTTTGCCGAGTGTCTACAGGGTTGGCACTCGGCAAAGAAATTTTGTAAAAAAAAAATAAAAAATCTTTGCTGAGTGCCTACAGGGTTGGCACTCAGGTAAAGAATTTTTTTTAAAAAAATAAAAAATATTTGCCGAGTGCCTGCATGGTTGGCACTCGGCAAAGAATTTTTTTTAAAAAAAATAAAAAATCTTTGCCGAGTGCCTGCAGGGTTGGCACTCGGCAAAGTGACCGTCAACGGGGCTGGCTGCCGTGACGGTCGCTTTTCTTTGCCGAGTGTCCCCGGGGCACTCGGCAAAGCCTTTGCCGATCAATTTTTTGCCGAGTGTTCTTTGCCTGAGTGCCGCACTCGACAAAGGCTTTGCCGAGTGCAATTTGGCCTTTGCCGAGTGCCTCAGGCACTCGGCGTGAAGTGGTTCAACACTAAGGATGCCTATGCTGCGCTCAAACCCACGGTGGAATGTGAAGACCTACATGGCAAATATATTTGGCGCACAGCAGTTCCTAACAAAGTGAAGATCTTTGCTTGGCTGTACTTGAAAGACAGATTGAGCTCCAGGTTCAACCTACACCGCAAACATGTGCTGCGAGATGACATCTGTGAGAGATGCTCGTCCATGACTGAAGACAGGTACCACATCTTCTTCGGTTGCCTGTCGATCTCCTCCATCTGGCAGCGCCTGTGCTTTTCTGCTGCACCCTCACTGACTGATGAAGAAATATGGCGCCTTGAGCCTCCAAACGGCCTAGGCAAAGAACTGTGGCCCTCGATCCTGCTCACTATTCTGTGGCGCCTTTGGGATGCTCGAAATGGTGAGATCTTCAGACATGAATGCTCCTCCGCTACTCAGATCATCGCGCGAGTAATGGACGATCTGACAATCTGGAAAAAGCGATTTGCCCTGAAGAAAGTGGGCAGCCCGGATAGCATTCTGTGTTTGGCTATTATATCTACAAACCTGTAGAAATCTCCCCCCTGTAACCTCTGATGTATAAGTTTCTGGTGTGGTGTTTCACTACTGTAATGTGTCTGTAACTCGAACAACCAATCCTTCTCTAATAAATTTCCAGGTGGGGATCCTCCCCCCCCCCCCCCCCCCACCTAGTCTTTCTCAAAAAAAAAAACTAATATAATCGATAAAAATCATGCATCAATCAGAGATGGTAAATAAATATTTAAACTGTCATATATTTGGTGAAAGGAGACATGCTGTAATAAATAGATTATCTGACCCTTTTTTCAAGTGATGTCAGTAAAATGCAGAAATAACTAAACTATTCAAATACAAATCATAAATGAACCTGACCTTTCCTGATATAAAATGGACTACCACTGCCACAGGAGATATGAGGCAATCTTGAGTCACTTATACAATTGTCGTAGAGTGAAACAGGAGAGAGAGAGAGAGTGCGCGTGGACAGAGAGTATTGTGTTAGATTGATCTTCACCTGGCTCGGTCCAATGACCGAGTCGGACCCTGACTCGCGCCCTTGATCGGGGGCACCTAGCCGTACTACTGGCTGGTGAGCCCCCGTCGCGCAGTGCTATAAATAGGAGGTGGGGGCTGGGGGGCTCATGACACGAGGTTCGCTGCCACCCACTGAACCCCACCTAAACCCTACTCCAATCCAGATAGCGTTGAAGGTGACGGGAAGCTCCACTGGTGTCAGCCACTGCATCTTGTTGCCCCCGCTCTCGCCGGACACCGTGAGCCTGACGTCTACACCCTCCGGACTCCACCAACACTCCACGCCACCGACGACATGACTACCACCTCCAGCCGCCACCGGTGGCCTTGGGCGACCGCGCCCCGCTACGTGCCATAGTTGCTCGGTGCGACGTAGAGAGAGAGAAGGTAAGGGAGAGAATGAACCTAGGGTTTGGGTGAATGCAAGCCGGGGGGCGAGTTTTGATCTCGCGAAATCGCCGCTCGACCATCGGATGCAAATGGATGGCCACGATCGGCTGGGCCGCTTTCGGCCTAGGCGGGGAAGAAAAATCCTGGCCCAGGCCCACGTTGCGGCCTGGGCGCAGGGGAGAGCCACGCGCGCAGCTAGGCCATCTTCGCCGAAGGGCTGGCCGCATAGCGCGCAGAGCGTGTTGGGCCGAGGAAACGCGCAATGCGCGAAGGGCCTTCAGGCCGAATTCAGAATGGATTTTTGTTTTTGTTTTATCATTTCAAAAGCGAAATTAGAATGAATTTTGGTTGATTTTGAAGTTTTAAATCTCTGTCAAAATTTGAACCAACGGAATAATTTTTTCAAAGAGTAGATGAGTATAGAAAAATGCTTCTGAATAATATTATTTTAAGATTATTTTTCACGTTTCCGCTGCAAAGTTGATGTTTATTATCTTCCAATTAAATTCGAACCAACGAGAGGATTTAATTTGAAGAGCAGTTACAATTTTTCAGTAATTTATGATATTGCTAATTTTCTGACCAAAGTTGTTAATAGCAATATTATAATTTTATTTATGAGTTTTATGCATTAATTCTATTTCTACCCAACGGTGATGTAGAATTAATTTAGAAGAACGATGTTTTATTCTATTTTCTGCCCATCGGTGATATAGAATAGAAGTGAATGATTTAAAAGTTTAATGCGCATGTTTTTAACCACACCAACGTAGGGTTATTTTCATGCTCATTATTGTTGATTATTGTTTAATATTATTTAGACAAAGATCTCCATGCTTTCATTCTTGAAGGCAGTAAAGAAAATAAGCTGGGTACTTGTGACTCAGAAAATGAAAAGTGTAAGTTCTGTAAGAAAGAAGGCCATTGCATGAGGGACTGTGTTCTCCTTATAGAATGGCTTGAAAAGAAAGGGATTCAAGGGATATAATTAATCCAAGAAAAGGAGACAAAGCAATAAGAGTCGCAAATGGCGTCGAAGTTGATAAGGAAGCTGTTGGTCAACTCCCATTAGAGCTTAATAGTGGTTTCACACTTAGTTTAAGAAATGTCTTTTATATACCCTCTATGAAAAGGAATTTAATTTCAATTTCAGTCTCAGATGATGATGGATTTGATTGTCATTTTGGTAATGGCTAGTCAGATTATGTTTAATAATAAATATGTTGGTCTTACCTTCCAACAAGACGAGCTTTATTTGCTATCACTTTGTGAAAATGTGAAAGTTGTGAGTACAGAGAATGAGAATGCCTCCTCGTCTATGAATGCAAGAAATAAACGGAAGAGAATTCATGATGTATCATCGAAATTATGGCACTGTCGTTTAGGCCATATTTTGAGGGGAGAATAGAACGATTGATTAAGAAAGCAATTCTTCCACCATTAGAAGTTTTAGATTTAAAATAATATATTGATTGTATTAAAGGAAAGTATGTTAAGAAAATAAAGAAAGACGTCAAACGAAGCGCGAGAATTTTAGAAATAATTCACATAGATATCTGTGGTCCGTTTCCTGTGAAAAGTGTGGATGGTTATGATCCATTTATAACATTCACAGATGATTATTCTCGTTGTGGCTATATTTATCCAATTAAAGAAATATCAGAAGCATTGGATAAATTTAAAATATTCACGGCTGAAGTAGAAAATCAGCATAATTTAAAGATTAAGATAGTAAGATCGACCGTGGGGGAGTACTACGGTCGACATACCACATATGGCCAAGTTCCTAGATTTTTAGAAAAGTTCTTATAGAAAAATGGCATAGTTGCCCAGTACTCTACACAGGGCGATCCTTAGCAGAATGGTGTAGCTAAAGGACATAATCATACATTAATGGATATGGTAAGAAATATAATAAGTTACTCCACTTTACCGATAAGTTTATGGATGGAGGCGTTAAAAACCACCATTCATATTCTTAATCGAGTACCAAGAAAGTCAGTGCCCAAAACATAGGGAAGCTAGACTCCAAGACAGTCTGTTGCCATTTATTGGCTATCTAGATAAGTCAAAAGGTTATCACTTCTATTGTCCTCACAGATATATGAAATTTGTAGAAACAAGACATGTTGTGTTCTTGGAGGATGAGATGGTCAGGGGGAGTATGGTAGCGCGAGAAATTAACCTTGAGGAGAAGCAGGCATACGTGCCCACTCTGATGGTTCAGGAGCCATTCTTCTCGCTACCTATTGTTGCTGCACCAATAGTGCAAGATACTGTAGTGACAGCACCTATTATTGGTTCTCCCATAGTGACAATAAACGAACATGAGGAACCTATCCTTCAAGATCCTATAGAGCCCATTGTCGCACATGAGGAAGAGCAACAACAGCCCCATATGAAACAAGTGCCAACTAATGAGGCCTAGAAGGTCTCAAAGAGCTAGAAAATCAGTCATTCCTGATGACTACGAAGTCTATGTTAGTGAAGAATTTCAAATGGATGGTGATCCCACCTCATTTGAAGAAGCCATAAGAAACGATCACTCGCAGAAGTGGCTTGAAGCCATGGAAGATGAAATGAGATCAATGAGCACCAACGATGTTTGGGACTTAGAAAAAATTTCTAAAGGAGTCAAAACAGTAGGCTATAAATGGGTCTACAAAACCAAATACAACTCCAAAGGGAATGTGGAAATATTTAAAGCGTGACTTGTGGCGAAATGATTCACGCAAAGAGAAGGAAATAGATTACAATGAGTCTTTTTTTCTCCAGTCACATGCAAGGATTTTTTTAGAATCATAATGGCGTTAGTGGCACATTACGATTTAGAGTTACATCAGATGGATGTAAAGATAACATTTCTCAACGGGCATTTGTATGAAAACATTTACATAGCACAACCCAAAGGTTTTGTCATAGAAGAAAAAAAACGTATGGGATGCCGCCTGCGAAAATCCATTTATGGGTTAAAGCAAGCCTCTAGACAGTAGTATTTAAAGTTGATGAAACAATAAGAAAGTTTGGGTTTAAAGAGAATGAGAAGGACAATAGCGTTTATGCAAAATTCTAGAATGGAAAATTCATTTTCCACATCCTATGTATAGATGACATCCTACTCACCAATTAAGAATGTCTTCAATTTTGCAAAACATTAAAGGCCTCATGCTGAGTAAGGAAGAACAAGTACTCTCAAATAGTTGTGAGTACAAATGTTAAACTTCGGCGAGATGTGTAGTGAAATCCATAGTAGTTGCTAACACTCGCAGTTAGAGTTTTATTGTGGAAAAGCTCCAAAGAAACAGTTGTGGTATCATCAATGATGCATACCCATAGTATAGCTTGTTATGAGGCCCAGGACAGGCAAAAGTGGTTAAAGGAAATTGTACCCAGAATTAACAATGGTAGACAACAGCAATAACCATTTATAGTAAATCACTCCTATGACAATGGGTCAAGTGTGTTGCCAAACACATTGACATTAAGTTACATGTTGTAAAGGAGAAAATCCAGAATCATTTTGAAAGCATTTGAGAGAATAAGCACTGAGCAAGTACTTGAGGATCCGCTTACCAAAGGCTTACCACCCAGTGCTATTCAGAGAACACACAGTCGATATGAGGTTTACAGGAAAGCCTATGATTTCTGGATACTAAGGGCCTAATTGAGAATCTGTTTCAAAACATAGAGCTGTATTGTAGTTGTTAATCTAACAGTAATAACTGTTATGACGAGGCTGCTTGCTCTATGCACTAATCTATAATGGAATGGGGAGAAAGAAAAAGTGAACTAAGTTTTAAGTCCTTGTCCAACGATCGAGTCGGACCCTGACTCACGCCCTGATCTAGGGCGCCCAGCCATACTCCTAGCTCGTGGGCCCCCATCGTGCAGTGCTATAAATAGAAGGTGGGGGCGGGGGGGGGGGGGGGGGGGGGGGCTCGTGACACGAGGTTCGATGTCACCCACAGAACCCCATCTAAACCCTAATCCGATCTAGAGGGTTACACTGAAGGCGACGGGAAGCTCCACCGGTGTCGCCACTGGATCTCGTTGCCCCTGCTCTCGTCGGACACCACGAGCCCAACATCTACATCCGCCGGACTCCACCAACACTCCACGCCACCGACGACATGGCTTCCACCTCCGCCATGCCCGCCGATGGTCGGTACCCTTACCTCTCTCTCTCTCTCTCTCTCTCTCTCTCTTTCTGGTTTGTGCTCTAGGATGATCTACATGCTTATTTATCCCGAATTGAAAGAACACACCCACTAGATCTATGCCTAGACGATCTTAAGAGCCAACATATTGATCCTTTCATAGGGCTGGGAGGTCTCTAGAATCAAAGGGGCAACAATGTGGCGAGCAAAAGCTCAAAGAAGAAAGTTTGGGCGGTTAGTTTGGATTCCTATAGCAACCCCATTGATACAGCCAGCAATAATGACCATATGATGCAAACTGCTACTTTCTTCGCTGCTTCGTTAAGATTCCTGCATCTCAGATCATTAGATTCAATAAGTGCTCGATTGTGCAGCTGGTGCCAGCTATTGGCATGTCTTGTAATCCCGTCTTGTGGATAATTTTACTGGATTTCTGGTTTACTTAATTATGTTAGTGCCCAAATGTGGTGTGATAATTTTTTTATCAGTAAAACATATAACAAAGGGAAGTTAAATTTGAAAAACAAAAGAAATTGTCTATTCTGTTTGTTATAAGAGCGGATCAGAAAATCTAGAATAGAGTTTGATCCCTCTATATTCATCTTCACTCGGCAAAGAGAAAAATGTTTGTCCTGTTTAGTTCTTCCGTTGGATATCATGAAGTTTTATTTTTTAGTACCCAGAAATCCTTCACTCCAATTAGAGAAGCAACTCCAAGAAAGAAAACAAAAGCAAGTCCACCATGAGTCTGACATCCCACCACATATGAACTGTGGAGTCCGGCACCACAGCCTCCATTATATTAGCAGTATATAACAACAGAAACCTGAAATGCTAGAACTATATATTGGTGGGATTACAAACTTCTTAAGCTCTTAGTGATGATTCAAGACTTGGCCATCATCCCAGTGGACAGAATAACCTTATTTGACTTTGTGATGGAGGAGCAGAGGTCAACAATACTACTCGCCCAAGAGCATATAGTTTAGGAACAAGTGCATGGACTGTTACGGTGAATAGTCCATCATCCTACTCCCATGAGAGTTTTTACATTTGACATGTAATTGGTAAGGAAAGTGATTTCCTAATAATTTCTACATTGTTTTGAGCATTTTTCAGACAGTGACGATGGGAAACAAAGAACAGCCATGGTTGCGGTAGACACATTAGTGGTTAAGACTTCATCAAATTCGATTGTAGGTTTTTTTTTGTCATGCTCTTTCATGTACTGGTTCCTTTTCTTCCTTAACATAATTAAAGTATAAGATGCCCTAGGGGCTGTCGTCCAGGTCCAGGTCCATTCATGTGATACTCTATAAATATAGTTATTGATATCAATCATGCCACATATAGATATCAATAGATACTTAAAATGTCCTAATATAAATTTGATACTGAAGGGAGATGGCCGGGCTATAATAAATAGCTTTACCGACCTTTTTGTTTCCAATGATGCTAGTAAAATATGATAATAACTGCACTCGTCAGTTACCTTCATGGAGTCACAAAACGAATCACCATTTTGGAGCTCTCTGCACAGTGACTGGACGCTGGGACAAGCGAGTCCGGTCATTGATCGTACGCTGAGGTGGCATGAGCCGTTGGGCGCCAACGGTTTGATTCAGATGGTCGACTAACATGCGCGCAACACGTGGCGCACCGGACGCTGGTCAGAGCGTCCTGTCAGTACTGGTAGTGCATCCGGTGCGGATGCAATCAGCCTAATGAAGGGGTAACGGCTCTATTTGGCTTTGTAGCTATAAATAGAGGTGGAGCTCGGGCTTAGTTAAGGTTAAGCACCTTAGGAGACTTTGTGTCCATGCTTGAGGGTGCTTGGAAGCCCTCTAACTCACTTTTGCTTGCAAGAGTGTGAGTCAATTATGAGTGAGTGATTCTAGTGCGATTGTATTGCGAGATTACATCGAGTTGCAAGCCGGTGGTGCTTGTTACTCTTGAAGGTTGCCACCTCCTAGACGGCTTGGTGGCGTGATCTCCGTAGAAGCACGCAAGGAAGCTTGTGCGGTGCTCCGAAGAAGAGATTGTGAGGGGTATTGTGCTCGCCCCACGAGAGCTGCGAAGAGGAACTCTACTGAGCGTGTCATTGAGTTGCCATCATTTGTGGAAGTTCTTATGGCGCCCAATTGTTGGGCTAGGCATGGTGCCTATTAGCGCGTGAACTTCCAAGTGATCACTTGAGTAGGTTCTTACGGCACCCAAGTGTTGGGCTAGGCGTGGTGCCTATTAGCTCGCGAACCACTAAGTGAACGGCCGACACAATGGGGACTAGCTTGTTGGCAAACAAGTGAACCTCGAGATAAAAATCACCATATCAACATTGTCTTCCCATTGGTTTGCATTCTCCTTACACAAGATTGTTTATACTTGTTCATATATTGTGCCTGTGTAGTTGCTCTTGTAACTAGTTAGCTTATGTAGCATAGAAGTAGCTCCATTGCGTAACTAGTTGGCTTGAGTAGCCTTACATTGCTTAGTTTGTGTAGCTAAATAATTTTGAGCTCTCTAATTTGGCTTGTGTAGCCTTGTTATTGAGCATTGCTAGTGAGCTTAGGCTTTGTGCTTTTGTATACTAGTTTGTGTAGGAACTTTTCCGTTGCCTAAAGTACTAGTTGCATAGGTTTGTGTGACCTTACTACTAGAATTATTTAGGTGAGCTCAAACTAGCCTAGCAGTTGCTTAATTAGGATCTTTTATAAGGTGCTTGAGAACTAGTTAGAGGGGTGTAGTCTTAGCTATATCGATAGTTTTAATTCCGTATTTATTTCGATTAGCCGGTAAGTTTAATTTTTAGAAAGGACTATTCACCCCCCTCTAGTCCGCCATCTCGACCCTGTAGAGGGCTCAGGGTGCCTTCTACTAGGAGATCAATAGCAGAAGGGTGAAACTCGGCAAGGGCTTGTTGCGGCGCTGCTAGATGAGGAAAAGAGTGCGCGAGGTTTTTCTAGGCCACTGGAGTAGCAGAGGAGGGGTGGAGAGAGGGAAGAGGCCGGGTCTCAAGCTTGGCATGCCGGCCATGGCGGTCATGATCTGGCGGGCGGGAGACCGGGGAAAGGGAGTGGCTGCGGCTTGGCAAGGGTGGCACGGAGGATGTGGGCGCTTGGTCTGCGCGCTGGCTCGATCCACGTTGGTAGGGCTGGGTCACTCGGGAACGCGATCATGCGTAGAGGATAGGGAGGAGAGAGCCCAAGGTGGGTGACAGGTATGACGTGTGGGCCCCACACATCATTGGACGAGAGCGCGGAGTCGGTGTGGCAGAGAGGGAGCACACCGGGAAGGGGCGCTGCTGGCTACCTGGCCGCTTGCCCTGGGCCTGTGCGTGTGGGTGGGGAGCTGGCCTCACAAGCCTGGGCCAGAAGGAGGAGGAAGTAGAGCTGGGCCGGGCTGCTTCTGCTGCGGGCCAGAAAGAAGAAAAAGGGAGGAGGGAAAAAAGGCTTTTCATTTTTTTTTAACACTCAAACAAAGGAGAATTCAACTGGGTTTTGAATTACTCCGCACCAAAGCAATACAAAAACAAATGCAGCTGCATGAAATGCAAAAACAAGTTGCTAACCTTATAGTTGATTTTAATTTAAAGAGAACTATTATTTTGTCTATGTTTTAATGTGTATAACAAAGCATAAATAAAATCTATTTTAACTCTATTTAATAAAGTGTAAATTTTAGGGTGTTACACATAATCAGCTAATAAAGAAACTCAACTAATATTCCTTTCATGCAAGGACAGATTCCAATTGGTAGCTAGTAGTTAACGAGGTGGCAGAAGGTGCAACCACCATTTTTTACTACCCAGCTTTTTATATACAACTCTCAAATAATTGGGCCTGTCGGTTTATTTATATACACACCTGAGTTGTCTGTAGTTTATTTCAGTGACTAGCTCATCCCTCTCTCTATATATAAGTCAGATGTTAACACTAACAGCAGCAACAAACCTTCAGTTTAGAGGGTCTAGGAAACATATGTGGGATTGCAGTTCAAAACTCCAGATTGATTCTTTTCCCTTGGTCGTCATCATTGCTTCACATCATCACCCAGCGCTGAGAGAACTCCTTTGAATCAATTGAAGGTATAACTGGAGTTCTAGTCTTCTCTTTATTTTCTTATGGGAATTTTTATCTCAATATAGTATTAATGCACACGTTCTCATAACCGGCACATTCATTCCCTACGAAACGTATGCATGTATGTTCCGTCTCTCTGAGTTCCTTAGAAAGGTTGAGCTAACAAATCATGATATTGATGAAGCAACTACAAGAAACTCTTTGCTCCATACTTCCTCCATGCGATCCAGCATTTAAACTTTATCTCAAAAAGGTACCCGATTTCCTACACCAAAAGAAAAATACTGGTTGGAAGCTAAGTATTTAATGTCATATTTGCCTTTTTCGCAAAAGATGTCATATTTGCCTTTGATATTACTGATGCAATAACCTTAGTCATTGATGAGAGACTCCTAGTGCATACCTGACAGTTTTCCAAAAACTGAACCCTAACGATTTGATCCATATGTATATATATAATATCTTTATGTGGCTTCCTAGCAAATTAAATACCTATTTCCCTATATATATTTGCTTTATTATTTCACTATTCATGTCCAATATACTTTCAAGATGGTTTGATGTCAATTCCAACGCATTTTTTCATATTATTCTTGCAGCATATCCTTTTGCCAAGCTGCAGTGTATTTGGCTCCACCACTATTTGTTATAGCAGCATGGATTTGACAAATATTGCCATATGGGTTACTACCGTAGTTGTTATTTTCATCACCGAAGTAGTGACCAAGATTATTGTAACCGGAAGAAAGGCTACGTTTCAGCCAGTATGTAATAGGGCTCGTCCACCAGTTGTGAATGGTGCTTCTCTAATAAAACTTGTGCATGTTGGCCTTACCAAGGGTCTGCAAGCAATGGTTCATGACCAATATAGAGCGTTGGGGAGTGTGTTCACTTTAAGATTCTTCAGAGTGAACATAACATTCTTAGTTGGGCCTGAGGTCTTGGATCATTTTTTTCAAGGGTTAGAGTCAGAGATTAGTCATGGTAATACGCTGGATTTCATTGTGCCCATGATTGGCAAAGAGGTTGGCTTTGGCGTAGATCTCGCCACCCGCAATGAGCAGATGCGGTTCCACAATGATGCACTGAAACTTTCAAAGCTACGAAGTTACATGGATCCAATGCTTCATGAAGTAGAGGTCAGTATGCATGTATCCCTACCTAACTAGCTCTTTTTTTTACTACTCGTACATGTTAATTTGTTGCTTCTACATAATAGCTACATGAAATGAAAGAGGCATTAATAATTAATCTAAACTGACGACGACAGAGTTGTTGTTAATTAATTTTTGAATGAACGATGACGTGTACAGGATTACTTTGCAACATGGGGCCAGCAGGGTGTAGTTGATTTAAAACATGAGTTTGAGCAACTACTCATGTTAATCTCAAGCCGATGCCTTCTTGGGAGGGAGATCCGGGAGAACATGTTTGACGAGGTCCACACGTTGTTTCGAGAGCTCAACGGCGGCATGAGTCTAGCCAGCGTCTTGTTCCCTTACGCCCCAACTCCGACGAACCGCCGGCGTGACAGAGCACGGGCCAAGCTCTCAAAGCTATTCACTGAGGTCATGAGATCACGCAAGAGCTCAAACCGGACCGAAGGGGATGTTCTACAGAATTTAATAGATTCTAGGTATAAGGACGGCCGCCCCACAACCGAAGCGGAGGTCACTGGCCTCGCCATCATGCTGCTCTTTCTTGGAAAGCACACCACCTCCGTCACTAGCACCTGGACCGGAGCTCGCCTGCTCACCAATGGCAAGTGGCTGACAGCAGCCATTGAGGAGCAAAAGGAGATCACTAGGACACATGGGGACCGGATAGACTACAACGCGCTGCTACAGATGAATGTCCTGCGCCATTGCATCAAGGAAGCCCTGCGTATGCACCCTTTGTTACCGGTGTTTCTTCGCAAGGTGCACAAGAGCTTCACGCTGCGCACCAAAGACGGCGCTGAGTATGAGATTCCGGGAGGGCACACGCTTGTAAGCCCTGCACTGTTCAACAACTACCTGCCCTACATCTACAAGGACCCTGGTGTGTATGACCCGGACAGGTTTAGTCTGAATAGAGAGGAAGACAAAGTTGGTGGCAAGTTCTCTTTCACAGGGTTTGGTGGTGGAAGGCATAGCTGTGTCGGGGAAGCATTTGGGTATATGCAAATCAAGGTGATATGGAGCTATTTGCTTAGAAATTTTGAGCTCAACTTGGAGTCTCCTTTCCCTGAGACAGACTGGAGCAAGCTAGTGGCATCGCCCAAAGGAAAAGTAATGGTGGCTTATAGGAGGGTGGCAGCTGCCTAGCTACTAGCACCTCGGTGCATGGTTGCTTGCTTTGCTTCTGTATCATCATCTTCTGCATCTCTCCATGTCTGTATATGTATAAGAAGGGATAGATACAAATAGTAAGTAGTGATGTGTGCAAATGTTATAACATTCTGGCTCATTGAGTTATATGTGAGTTATAATATGGTTTTGGCCTGTGCCTTATGTATCAAGTGTTCTAAATTCTAATACAATGTGTTAAAATTGGTCACATTTTCCTACTGTAAATCGACAGCGGTCGACGTGTCTATATAACCTATATAAATGAAGGCCACAAAAATCATTTATTACTATGAAGCTACTTTCATAACGAGCGACATCACCACAATTATTCTTCATCGTTTGATCATAAGCTTGCAGTTTTATATATCCATCCATGTGTCATTATCATTTAACCCATCGATGGCTCAATCATGTAGCAATTTGTCTTCCTTTGCAACTGTCACCACCAGAATTGCGCACCCGTTCACCAACAGTGGCATCCCTTACCATCAGAGCGAAGCTGGGCGGATCCATATTGTCACTCGTGGGTGCAGCTGCACCCAGGGAAAAAGTGAAAATCAGTTGTTAATCCTGATTTTCCACCTCATTTGCACCCCCCAAATCCAAAGCATCGCACCCACGCTGTAGTCATTTTGCTTCACTTGCAGCCGCAGAGAAGCCATCTCTAGATTCCAACTACACATCTCTCTGCATCTCCATGCATGGTTGCACGCTTGCACCCCTTGAATATCGAATTCCGATTCCAGTCTCCAGTGCAGAAAATCAGGCCACTGCAGAGAAGCCGATGATGGCCCCCTGCAGCCGCGCAGGTTGGCGGCGGCCGCGGTACATGCAGCCATCCGAGAAAAGTCCATGATCTTCCTCACTCACCAATCATCATTTAGAAAATAAGGGAAGCAAAATCAATTATATTTTCAATTATTTTCGATGCCCATCAAGTCACTACCGGAAACCTCAAATTTGCTGAGTGTTTTTATGTTTGCCGAGTGCATGTCCTCGGGCACTCAGCAAACAAATTCTTTGCCGAGTGTTGTGCTAAAAACACTCGGCAAAACAAAAACCCTCGGCAAATAGGCGGTTTGCCGAGTGTCAAAAAAAACACTCGGCAAAGAGGGGGGTTTGCCGAGTGTCAAGAATAAATACTCGGCAAAGACAGGTTTGCCGAGTGTCAAAAAGAAACACTCGACAAAGATGAAAAACAAAAAAAAAACACGCCACATAAAAATCCCCTCCCGTTCCCACATCGCCTCCCGTTCCCACCCTCCTCTCCCTCTCGCCCCAGCTCACTCCCTCCCCTCCCTTCGCCCTAGCTCGCTCCCTCCCCAGATCCCGCCGGCGGCAGGCCCCTCCCCTCCTCGCGCCGGCGGCCGCTCCCTCCCCTCCCTCTCTTCCCCGGCGCCGCCCTCGCTTCCCCGGCGGCCAGCCCCTCCCTCTCCTTCCCCGCCGCCCCCTCTTTCTCCCCGGATCCGGCTACCGCGCCGCCCCCTCTCTCTCCCCAGATCCGACCGCCGCGCCGCCCCTCCCCTCCGAATCTAGCCCCGTCGCCTCCCTCCCTCCCTCCTCCCTCCGGATCCGACGCCGCGGCATGGGTGGTGGTGGAGGTGGTGGCATGGATGGAGTCGGAGGCATGGGTGGCGGTGGTGGCATGGGCGGTGGCGGCATGGGTGGTGGTGGCGGAGCAGGAGGTGGCCTTGGTGGTGGTGGTGGAGCAGGCAGAGGAGGCGGGCTTGGTGGTGGCGGTGGTGGTGTTGGCGGAGCAGGAGGTGGCGGCGGTGGTGGTGGCGGAGCAGGCAGAGGAGGCAGGCTTGGTGGTAGCGGTGGTGGTGCTGGCGGAGCAGGAGGTGGCCTTGGTGGTGGTGGCGGTGGCGGAGCAGGCAGTGGTGGTGGTGGTGGCGGCCGGTGGTGGTGGCTGTCGGTGGTGGCGGCCCGTGGCTGGTGCTTGTTTTTTTTTATTTTTTTCAAAAAATGTTTGCCGAGTGTTTTGGGGCACTCGGCAAAGTCTTTGTCGAGTGCCCGACAAAAAACACTCGGCAAACAGCGTTTGCCATTAAATGGTTTCCTGAGTGTCGTTTGCCAAGTGTAACACTCGGTAAATGGTTTGCCGAGTGCCCCTGGCACTCGGCAAAGCTCCTGTATCCCGTAGTGAGTTGAGCACCCTAATTAGATTTTAATTATGTGATTCTTGTTTATTCTTGTCGATTCCCATCTTGTTAATGTGGCTCACTTGGTGTCCTGGACGCGCGCGACCTGGGGGCCATCAGCGCGTGGGGGAGAGGAGGGCGTCGGCGAGGTGGATCGTGGTTCCGCGGTCGCTCGAGCGAAAATAGACGAAAAAAACAAAGACAACACAGGGATCGAATTGAACCGGCCATGACTATGGGGAGTGGGGCGTGGGGGGCAGGACATGGGCGTGAGAGATGGGAGGGATGATACACACCATCCTGACCATTCGATTTCAGTAAGGAGAGAGAAGATTTACCATCAATCTGGACAGTTCGTTTCTAAGATATTGTTTTTCTAGGTACACTTTTTTTGTTGGATGGATGGTGGCTTCTTAGTGGAGATGTTTTGTGAGGGTGGGTCAACGAAAATGATAGTGCAATAGTAGCGTAGATGAATTAAAATTTCAGATCGGGGAAGGAGCAATCAGTGCTAGATGTTTATACATCCTTGAATTTGCACACAAAAGTCAGCTACTTCTAGTATGTGTCCAAATCACATCATACTATGCCTCAATGAAACAGGATATAGACAATTAAGTATGCCCCAAGAATGAACTCAAAGCCATTCTGACCAAATTGCTTTATCCTATGGCTTGGAAAACAAAAATGGAACCTCACTGTGATCAATTTGTTCTATAGCACAATGTGCAACAATTAAATGCTACAACTAGCATATAAAATCAGAGTGTGACATTGTATGTCGGAGGCCCTTACTCATTTGTCAACAGTCTCTTTACATGATGTGGCGCTAT